>NC_062266.1:12215684-12463184 GCF_916048215.2 Malus sylvestris | reverse complement strand
AATACATGATTATGGCTTAAGGTCCTGAACAACATGTAAAAGAAAGGTAGAAAGTAATTTGAAAGGGGAGAAATGGCTCTTCTTCTTGTTGGATCAAGTGTTGTTTCTGGTGTTTTCTTGCTCTCTCTTTTTCCTTGGCTGTTCTCGTTCACTTATTTACTGGAACTCGATGAAGATTGCTGCTACCCGTCTGCACTTCAATCTCCAATCACCTGATATTATCTCCTTGAAGCATTTGGAATGATGGATGAATATAATCAAATGATTGAACTTTCACTAGCCAGTGAGTAAGCACCTCTATAAGTCACAACACAATGCCACCTGCATGCTAATAGATACACGAACATAGCCTATGACCATAGATAGACTCACACCTCTCCAAACTTTGGGAATGAATCATCACACTACATTAACTCAACTTGCCAACTCACTCCAAACTCAACACTTAGCCATACGTTTAAGCTATAGACTTCCCACCTCCACACCCTAATTATTACCTTCTATTAATTACCACTTCCACCTCACCCTTTGAAGAAAAATGAAGCAATAAAAAACTACTCAAATAATCCTACATGAAGCTCGGCTATAGCAATGATAATTGCCATTAGCAAGTGAAAAAAAATAACTATAAGGCCTACCAAAAACAATCTAATACATATATAAGTTATGTACAAAATTACAAAAGTACAATGAGGATGACAAACACTAGAAACCTCTCTACTTGGAGAAATTTGAGTTTAAAAGTACTAGCTAGGCTTAGATATATTCTTGTAGTGAAAGGATCCCTACTAACTTACATGTGAAAATACAAGTTTTTTTGTCTCATAGCGTATATAAGGAACCCAATAAAATTATAACTTCACACATACATACATATATACATACATACATACATTCATACATATATAACTTTTTTTTTAATATTAAACACGGGGTATTGCATCTGCTTTTCAGCGAGAAGTAAAATAGAGATCAAATCCAAAAATTTGGTGAACTTTTGTGCCCTTATATTGTTGTTGCAGGACAATATTGGTGGCATTGAATGACGAATATGTCTTCTTCAAGAGATCTTGTTCGGACAAGTCCTCATTACATAACTTGAGCAATGATTGGTTTCTACAAATTTCAGAGTTGTATTCATTCACAGACTTGTTACCAATCGCGTCTTGCTTCAGGTAAGTAAATGTCTTTTTGGCGATCGAAACGATAGGCCAAGGTGAGCCAGAAGGCACATGGGTCATCTTCAGTGAGGTACTCGGTATGCAGTGCATGATGAATGTTTCTTCAGATGAAGATCATGACAGTAGGTTTGTTAGCTTTATCACTAGGACGTTCGTGGCCTCTTCTATAGTGGCTCATAGACCCTTAGCGATGAGATGGAGTTTCACGTCTTACACCCATTTCAGGTAGTTTCTTCCAAATACTTCTAAAGCGATGAAATCGAGCTTGTTTAAGTTCAACACATCCCTAAAACAGAGGGTAAAAAGAAAACCTGGTTAGTCAAATGGGAAACCATAGACATACAGTTTTGAACATTCATGTTTAATAGACATGTATAGGTTTAATTTAAACATGAAAGCTTTGGGTTTCATGGTGTAGGTTTTGAATGAAAACTTCGGGTTTCAAAGGCACTAAATTCGAAACTGCAAGTTTGATTTAGTTATGAACATTTAGTTCCTAGAAATGAGGTACTTGCAAGAACACATAATACAAGGTACAATCTTAAGTGCAGTGGATTTGTGTTGCTTCAGGAACTCAAGTGTGAGCTTTTTTGGACTCCAAAAAAGAATCAACAGTTCAAAGAAGAAAAATAAATTATTAAATCATTAACGGCCAAAAGTGAGCTTTAGGCCGACAAATTTGGATTTCTTATCAAATTAATGGATTGCTGGTCACTTTTAATTAATTCAATAAATCGAGACCATACAAGGTTGATTGTGGAAGCAAAATAATGACATTTGGGTTATATTAGCTTCAATTGGCTACGAGCCAAGCGACAAGTAAATTATAACTTAATTAGCGTTAACCAAAAACATCCTAAAAATTATATAGGTATGGTTATGAAGTGAGGATGCAAAAATATGGCATCAAGTCAAAAAAATAACATAGCCCAGCTTGATTGGGCAAGCTGCAGTGCATAGGGCAGGCCCTACAGCACGGCTACAGGCCTTTTGGGGCCACGGGAAGACTACAGGTCTTTGGGTCGTGGGTCAGGGACAAGCCCAGCAGTGTAAGACTATTGGAAGATGGGCCAAAAGACGACGTAGTAGCAAGCCTAGCTTGTGCTGGCTTGGGTTGGTGCGCTACAAAGCCCAGCATGCGTTGGATTCATGTTTTGGGCCATGGTATGACTGTAAAGGGCTGAGATGTAGTGACAAGCTTAGCAAACAGCAAGCTTACTAGTTTGGGCTAGGGGCGCGAAGACAGGGCCCAGCAAGCATCAAGCTTGCTGGAAGTGGGCCAAGGTGCATAGGACAAGCCCAGCAAAGGCTGCATACCTGCTGGAATAAGCTGAGGGCTTCAGGCCCATGCAAACCTTACCTAGGTCGAAGCCTGGTTGTCGATTCATGCGCAGCAAGCTAGAAGGTTGCTGTTATCGATCCAGATGTAAATGTATATATTGACATATACATATATATACATATATGTGTGTGTGTATATATATATATATATATATTGGAATGTAATGTAGATGTAGGGGGTTTCATGCATCATGGGGAATGTTTTCATGCATTTTGGTTGTTTCAAATATCTTCTTTCATTTTAAGCATACTTGATTGGCAAAAAACAACAAAATCCTTTGAATTTGTAGAAGGGCCTCCTCCACGAACCTTTAGTTCCTTAGATTTTGGCAAGAGCGTGCTGATATCGTGCTGTAGGCTTAATTTACTGAACAATTATAAGGGACAGAGAGAGGGGGTGGCCGGCAGCAGAGAGAAATGTATAATTGTGAGGTGTGTGGTATTTCAACCCATTGTGCCTTTATTTATAGTAATAAGGAAGGTAAATTCCTCACCCCAACAGGATTACATCTCTAATAGGATAATATCTGGTCTAAGAGATATAACAAAATCTACTAAGGATATTCTAGATATGATAGGATTTACACAATCACATTCCTATAATAAATAAGACTGCAACACCCATAAATTATTTATTCCCAGTGATGGACAAGAAAATTGTGATTAATCGAACCCAATGCTTAACCCCTAAGACATAAAATATCAAATATACCCTTAATTAATTAACCAAATAACTAACTACTTAACTTTTCTAACGATATTTACCATGCAAGTTGGCATAAATCAGAACCGAAACTGAAAAATATCAACGATTTGGTAATATATTACTAAAACTGTACGACTCGGTTTACTCTGGTTCCGGTTCTATTTATGCCAATTTACGATTCGAACCAAAATTATATAAATATTTTTAATCTTCTACTTCCAATACCAAAGACATATATCAACCACAAATTCAAGTAAATTTGAGTTCCCACTACTAGTTCTACAAGATTTGTGACCGGAAGATTAAAAGTTTACATATAAATATAAATCAAAAGATAGAAAACCTCAGATGAAGGCCAAATTGTACATCCTAAAATGAAATTAAAGTGTACAGAATGCATAAAGATGAATGAGGAAAAGAAAAGATGAGAGAAAGAAGGATGGAAATTAGAATGTGAAATGACGGCCGTAGTTGACTAGACGATGTGGGGTAATTATCAAGGGTTTGACTTTTGGGCTTGAGAATTTTTTTATATAGATTTTTAGTTAGGGTTTAGTATAAATAAAACTAGGGGTGGGTTCAGTACGGTTACCGTACCAAAACCCTCATACCAATTACCGTACCAAACTTTCGATTTGGTAAAATCTATTACCATTACCATACCAAACTTTCGGTATACCGAAGTTCGGTATTGCCAAATGTTCATTTGGCATTGTATGGCAATGGTAATTGCCACTTTGTTTTGGGACAAAATTTGTTTTTGCTTTTTTAACCCAATTCAAGGGCAAAACTTTTTTAGTGTACCTTTATCTCATACATTGTAGCCTAAATTCATCTATTATTCATCATTTACAATTCACACACACAATAATTCAAATGATGCATCAAGATTCATGATGAAAATTAAGCTTACAATCCAAATAGAAGTTACAAACCAAAACAAATAGAAGTTTCCCCCATGCTAAAGATCTTCTCTATCCTCCATTGGTTCAAACACACTTCTCGAACTTTCCCAATGTCTTCTCCCTTATGACCCGTGATCTTTATGAAGTTTATGATCCGTTTGTGCAACTTTCATTCACTATCCATGAAATGAGCGGTAACTACCATGTAGTTAATATTTTGTACCGATGTCCAAGTATCGGTTGTGATACTTACCTTTTGATTATGCATTGCTTCAAATAACTTAGACTTCTCCAACACATATAAATCCCACACATTGGCCGCAATCTTCTTCCTATTTGGAATCTTGAACCGAGGTTGAGCCTCTTTCATCATATCAAATTATTAGAATATTATAAATATGTGTTATATAATTATATATATTATATAATTTATAAATTATATATTATATTATATGTTCGGTACGGTAAGGTAATACCATGGTAATGATATCCATTACCAATACCGTACCAAGAAATTTCGGTATGGTACAATACCGTACCATTACCGATTGGCACAAAATCGGTATGGCACGGTTGGTAATTCGGTTGGCACGGCAATTTGGCAAAAAAATTCACCCCTAAATAAAACAAGGGCTATAGAATTAGATTTTAAAAAAAAAATTAATATAGACGGTCTGGTGCGGTTATTATGGTTCTTGAGAATTAGAAAATGGAACCATTTTAAACTGGTTCGGTTCGGTTTCGATCCAAGTTTGAAGGGTTTTGGTTAAACCGGTTTTTTACGATTTTTTTGGTCAACCTATTCGGTTCGGTTTTATGATTTCTCGGTTTTTATGTCCACTCAAACATGCAAGTAAATAGTATTGACCTTTTTATGTCCACCCCAACATGCAAGTATATAGTCTTGACACCAAATCCTAGCTAGTAGCTACCCAGCTGACACACTTTTCACGCGTTTCATCAATTCAATAATTCTGGAGTACTCTCTGGAAGCAGCAGCATGTGACGTCTCTCAAGGCACACAACAAAACCCCAACGATATTGAATTTTGTTTGTAACAATCAATCATTCAAAACTTGAGTAAAAAAAAGAGATTCAAAGTGTGAAAACTTGGGACATTTCAATATTTCATGGGGTTGACAACGATGGGAGATAATAATCAGCTTATAGCTGGTAGGGTCCTATACAATATAATGATGTGGTACACGTATATATCTGCACTCTGCATTCTGCACCCACTTTGTTTTATCAATTCAGAAAGTTGAGGGTTGAGGGTTGTGCAAGAACTAAGCACTTACTACAAGCATGGCCCCATATTGACTCAGCAGTCACAGATTGATAGAATAACTTCTGTTTCAGTCTCGGTTTTGCCTTCAAACACCCGTTGCTTTGCACGGTTTGATTAATGTTATGGGAGCTAGTAATTTGCATCAAATGTATTTTCTTGCAACCCTCTTGCTATACCGTTCAATTACCAAATGAACCTGTTTTGAGGTCCCAAAAAAAAAATTGATAATATCCGCACACTTCTTTTTATTTCCCACACACACATAAGGTAGTTATAAATTTGGAATTACAAATTTACAATTACCATGAGGTAGTTATAAATTTGTGCACTTCTTACTCAACAAAAGATATAAAGCAAATTAAAAAGAATAATACTTGCCTACTTCAGGATGAGAACGATTTCTTGTTCGAAACTTTTCTTGACCGATTTACATAATTTCATGCTTATGATCAAACCAATCATATTATAAATTTGTATGTAAAAAATCAATAAAAATCAAAGTCGTTTAGTCAATCAATTGTAGCAAGTAGATAGATAGTTTGTTTAGTCAATCAATTATAGCAAGTATATCAACTAAAGCATTACGAACCATCCATCTATTTGATACAATTATTGATTGACCAACTTTAGTTTTAATTGATTCCTTTCCTTATACTCTCTCTCTCTCTCTCTCTCTCTCTCTCTCTCTCTCTCATTTCTTCCCTTATAGATATTTCATATGTTTTGTATAACCTTCTATGGGAGCTACGTTCTTTCTGTTTTACTATTTGTCTTTTCGCAGTGAAAGGTCTCAGTCATCTTCTCTTTTCACTTACTTTTACCACCCCAAATTTTGTATTTTCAGAAAAGAGGATGAATATTTTTTTTCTTTACAATAATATACGATCATATGATATGAGGTGTTTATGCATTATTGTTAACTTTAATAAAGATTAAAGTAATCAGCTCAAACTACTCTACAAAAGAGGACTTTGCAAATTTACCACTAAAGTTATTGGACAAACTAACACTACTACAAAAAATACATTCGCGACGAAATAAGATTTGTTGCGCAAAGTATGATTTCGTCGCTCAAAATCTTGCGAGACGAAATTTTTGTCGCGCATGATTGGTTTCGCAAAGCTCGTTATGATAAGGTTTGTGCGACGAAGATAAATATTTGTTGCACAAAGTTTTTGTTTTTTATTTTTTATTTAATTAAATTAATTTAATATTCTGCACGATGAAATTAATTGTTTGCAATACAAAATATTTTGTTGCACAAGGTATTTTATTTTGTTTTATTATTTCTCTTATTTTAATTTAATTAATTATAGTAATTGTTTGTGAGACGAAATATTTGGTAGCGCAAGATTTTTCGAATTTTTCCTTTTTAAATTTAATTATATCTTTATTTTCTTGATTACTTTAATTTAAATTGACATATTCAAAATAAAATTACATATGAAAAACAGTGATCAAATTATCCATAATACATATTATATTAAAAATGTACACATAAATTAACAAAATACAATAATAAAATCCTAATACAAGTCTAATGTGGTGGTAGTGGCGGAGGATATGGTCCGATAGCGTCGTAATCCTCAACTTTCGCCGTCAAAATCTCGACGATTCCCTACGAACAAAACAAACATGGTCAAATAACCAAACATTAACATAAAATAATACCAAAAAATGGGCATAATCTCCCCTAAAATTGGCATACCCCAAACTCCACCCCACACCAAACCCAATTAATTAACTCCAAAAACACATATTAATGAAAAAAAAATTGGGGAGAAAATATATTTTGGCAAGATTGAGAGTGAGTATGAATGAGAGAGATGAGTGAGCGTAGGGGAGTTAGAGGAGATAGTGAGAGAGATGAGATAGTGAGTGAGAGTGAGAGATAGAGAAGAGAGAGTGAGTGAGAGTGACAAATAGATGAGAGAGAGAGAGAAGAGAGAGTGAGTGAGAGTGAGAGATAGAGAAGAGAGAGAGAGAAGAGAGAGTAAGTGAGAGGAGGAGTGAGTGTGAGAGAGAGTGTCGGATTTGAGGAGAGGGAAGGAGATGAGAGGTAAGAAAATAGAGAAAGACATTGAGAAAATTGTGGAGTTATTTTGGTTTTAAAAACTGTATCACTTTGCGCAACGAAGGATACAAGTTTGCACGACTAAATATTGGTTGTACAAAGTCTTAAAAAAATTTAAAAATAAAATTTCCCACATCCCATTTTTTGGAGCCCGCCCAAATTTTTAGGGTTTTACGCAACGAAGTTTTGGTCGCGCAAAGTCTTAAAAAAAAATTTACCCCGTTCCATTTTTGGCGCCCACCCAAATTTAAGGATTTTGCGCGATGAAATATATGTTCGTCGCGCAAAATTTTACAAAATTTTTTTGTAAATAATAAAAAAGAAAATATTTTTATTTTACAATTTAAAATATAAATAAATTAAAATAAATAAGGTTTAGGTGACCAAATGTTGATTTGTTTTGCAAAGAAAATAATTTAGTTTAACAATATAAAATTAAATAAAAAACAAATAAATAGGGTTTAGGTAGACCTAGCATTCGTGTCGTGTTTTCCGTGTTCGTGTCGTTTTTGTGTCATACCCGATATCATAACGGGTCGTGTCGTGTAACACCCGTTAAAATAAACGAGTAAAATGACCCGATCCGAAATCGACCCGATAATATTAACAGGTAATATGACCCGACCCGTTACCCGTTAAGGAAAATATATTTTAAACCAATAAATAATCAAATGAAAAACATAATACTAAATAAGTATATACATACCATATTGTCACATCCAAAACATAAAAACGCATTTTTCTTTTAAGCATATTTTCACTTACCTAAAGTCTTTAATAGTTTTTTAATTAATGTAGAAGTGTAAAACAATATAGAAAAAATATATAAACGCTTGTAATGACAAACTTTACAACTTTTATGAAGAGCTTAACTTCGAAATTTGTCACTATAATCATATTATTCATATATCAAAATTTAACCGTTGATTGTTGTTTACATTTACGCTTCATTGTTCTCATCAAATTTTTTTTCTTCAGATTTTCTTTTTTGAAAACTTGATCTTTTAGAGGATGCAGGAATATGAACGGTTTGGATCGTTGATCTTATATTCAGAGTTTTACGGTTAGTGAAAATATTGTTTGATGTTTATAAAGTTTCTACAAACTATATGACAACGACTCATATTTCAGTTAACCGTAAATATCGAAATGTGATATCAAAGATCTGAACCGTTCATCTTCTTACATCCGCCAGATGATCATGTTTTCAAAAAAGAAAATTTTAAAAATGAAATTCAGTAAGACGAATAAAGCATAAAGGGCAATCGACGGTTAAATATAAATTTAAGGTTTATGAATTATAGTGTTGGATTTCGAAGCTGACCCCTTCATGAAAGTTGTAAAGTTTGTCACTATGAGTGATTGTATATATATATTTTTTTTTTTTTACATTTTTTACACTTCTACAATAATTATTATTAATTTTATTAATTTTGCCCTCAAATAAAAAAAAATTCTTCTTGAATGTTTGGAGGATTTTAAAAATCTAAACGATAATGTAAGTGTAATCATTATCTACTCGTGGAGGAATAATGATGAATCACGAGTGTTTATATATTCTTTCACATTTTTCATATTTGTATGTATGTCTTCTTAGTTCTTGCCTATACAAATACTATATTAGTTTATTTTAATTTTGGACAACAACATGTTAAGTAAAATTTATCCTAATAATGATAATAAGGAACTCTCATAATAAAAATAAATAATGACTATAACTTTTTTTTAAACTTATATAGAATAATAATACAAAACTATATATTTAATATAGAATATATTGATAATAAGGAACTCTCATAATAAAAATAAATAATGACTATAACTTTTTTTTAAACTTATATAGAATAATAATACAAAACTATATATTTAACATAGAATATATTATATATATTAATATGGCTATTGTATTTTATAATAAATCTTTTAGTAATTAAACTTTAAAATGATCAAAATAAAATTTTTCTTAACGGGTCGAAACGGGTTACCCACATGTTACCCGCGTGTATACCCGTTAAGAACCCGTTATTAACGGGTCACCCGATAATGATCCGATAAGTTATCGTGTTGACCCGAAACCCGTTATTTTCATGTCGTTTTCTTATCATGTCACCGTGTCGTGTCAGAAATTGTCGGGTCTAGGTTTAGGTGATGAAATATTGATATTCGTCGTGCAAAGCTTTTAAAAAATAATAAAAACTTATGAAAATAACTATATTTAAAAATTTATAATATAAAGTTAAATAAAAAAGAAAATAAATTGGTTTAGGCAATGAAATATTTGGATTTCGTCACGCAAAGATTTTTAAAAAATAATTTTTTTTTTATTTTTGTAAAGACTTTGCTCAACGAATTTTAAAATTTTGTCGCGCAAAGTGACTATGAGGTATGATTTTGGTTTCGTCGCTTAAAATTTCGTCTTGCGTTACGATGTGTTTTTCGTTGCACAAAATTTCGTCGCGCAAGGGGTTTTTTTTACTAGTGTAAATATATACAATAATATTTATGAATTGATACACATGTAAGAATTATTTGAATTACTACCAATAGAGGAAAGAGATGCATATAGTTGTACAATATATCCATCTGTTGATCTCAAATTAAATTCTCTTCCTTTAGACAGACAATATTATTCTGAATTCTCGTACAATAATTAGGGCAAAATTCTCCTAGTGAACTTGAAAAACATGGTTTGATGGTCCCCTCTTATACCTATAATATCACCCTTAAAGATGAACAAAGATATGGTCCCGCACTAATACTTGCTATTCTTCTTCATCTCTTTTGTGATCTTTCTTGGTGTTTCATTAAAAGAAACAATGTAGTCTCATGCTTCCCTTGCCTCGTACACACCGTTGCATTGCATGCCCATCTAGAGTACATTACTTTTGAACCCTCGCCGGATCCTTTTCCTAAGGATCCTAGGGATTCCGCAATCGTAATCGTTCATCGTATATCATATGGTCAGAAATCATTTCAAAATTTAAATTTTAAAATTAAATATAAATAGTACCTAACGAAAACTAACCGTACGTTGTATAATGAATAGTCACGATCGCAGAAATCCTAAGAAAATGATCCAGCGAGGATCCTTTTCCTATTTCTGCAGTATCTCTCTTCAACAAAATCATTGAAAATATGATTTTAATATTCCTTATTGCATATCGACCCTCAAAACGAAAATTGCATATTGTGAAAATTTCAAACACATAACTAAATTGTTAAAAAATTGACAATGAATGAAAATAAAAAAGATAAAAGATAAAGAGTTGACAAGTTCCATATCGTTTTTCTTTTCTATTCAACCGCAAGTTCAGTAATTAATAAGTTGTTTCTTATGTGGTTCCTCCAAAAAAAGTAGTTGGGTGCCGACAGCCGAGAATTTTGTTTTCACTTGGATAATGTTTTACCATTTTACTTCAAGCGGAAGGGAACGTAACTGCATTGCCCAAGAGCTAGTACCATTTTGGGGCAGCTGTTCAATATCGTACGTCGACCCGTCGTTGCTACTGCGTTTTCCACGAATACCTGTGGCGATCGATGTCTGGAATTTGGTAACTGAGTTGTGTCTTGTTACGTTCATAATAGTAACCACATCGGAAATTCACGAATTAATAGCAAAATATATATGTATAATTATTGATCCTGACATCTTAACTCATTCACAATTAGTCTGGATTGAGCGCTGTAAGTACAAAACCTTTACCTCCATCTCCATGCCTGAGAACCCATAGTGGCCAAAACCTAGGGTGGGGAGGGATAAAAGTGGAACTAAATATTATCGTTATCGATTCTCTATTCTCTATTTATTTGCATGTACCCAAGAGTACGTAGTTTTGTTTGTTCGGACGAGAGTACGTAGGTATAAACGAATGAAAATGTTGTTGGGTACATGCTCAGTTTTGGAAGGATTAAACTGAATACTTACTGAAAAACTAGAAGGGTGCATACTCCATGAGATAACTGACCTTTAACAATTTAGTTTCAATTAAGTACAAAAGATAAAGTAAATCTAGGACAATTGATGCATGAGGTCTACCCAATGATAGATGCAGAGGCACATAATATATAGGCCCATATGAGCGTAATATTAACAAAAATTTTAGGCTTATTTTTGTTAAGCTATATAAAATGATCAAACATATATTGTAATCTTGTATATTGAATCAAGAACATAAGAGATAGAGAGACTAGAGAGAGAAGCTAGAGAGAGAAGAAGAACTATCTGATCTCTTTCTTAATGAATAAGTAATTACATGAGATAGTCTTATATAGAGCTGGAGATAACTAACTAACTAACTACTACAGTAAGATTATGACAAGTGTCACAATCTAAAGCACTATACTCTAACATCCCCCCTCAAGATCATGCTTTGAGGAACCAAGCATGAGATTGCATCAATGAGTTCTAAAAAGTGGACCGCTCAACCCCTTTGTAAGAATATCGGCAAACTGTTCTTGGGAAGACACAAACTGCACTGATAGTTATTTCTGTAATACTCTTTCTCGAACAAAATGCACGTCTACTTTTATGTGCTTGGTCTCTTGATGCTAAACATGATTGAAGGACAAGGCAATTGCTAACAGGTTGTCACAAAATAGCATAGGCACACTAGGTAGGGGAATGTGCAGAAATGCTAATAACTGTTTGATCCAATCCAACTTAGCTGATGTAAATGATAAAGCTCGACATTCAGCTTCTGTTAAGGATCTGGAAACAATTTGTTGCTTCTTAGAGGACCACGAAATTGGATTGTTACCCAAAAATACCACCAAACTAGTAGTAGACTTCCTATCATTAGGGTCATCTGCCCAATCAGCATCGCTAAAAGCCTTTAACTGCAAATCTCCTCTAGTATATGATATACAAAACTGCATTGTCCCCTTTAGATATCGTAAGATACGTTTAACTATAGTGAAATGGGACACCATTGGATTCTGCATAAACTAACAGACTTGGTGCACAAAAAAGGCAATATATAGCCTTGTGAAAGTTAAGTATTGTAAAGTCCCTACAATACTTCTATATAAACCAGGATTTGAGTAAGGTTCCCCATCCTCTTTGAGTAACCTGTTGTAAGGGAGACATGGTGTATCATAGGGTTTAGCCTCAAACATTTCAGATTTAACCAGCAGATCCTCAACATATTTGATTATTGACAAAAATAAACCAATTGTAGTTTTAGTGATTTGAACCCCTAAGAGATAATGTAGTGGCCCTAAATCCTTGATATCAAATTCAGTAGTAAGAGCACTAATAACCTGTGTAATTGCACCAGAAGCACTACTAGTTATAATTATGTCATCCACATAGAGTAACAGCACCACAATTTCATGGCCAACATGCTTAACAAACAGTGATGAGTCAGAGTATGCGTTTACAAATCCCAATGAAGGAAGAAACTGAGTAAACAGTTCATTCCAGGGCCTAGGAGCATGTTTTAAACCATATAAAGACTTATGCGGCTTACACACTAGATGAGGATGATTTGGATCTTCAAAACCAAGAGGTTGACACATGTAGACCTCATCTTGTAGGATGCCATGCAGAAATGCATTTTTGACATCTAATTGTCTAGTAGACCAATTGAAATGTGCAGCAAGAGCAAGAACTAACCTTACTATGGTAGGTTTCACCACAGGGCTAAAAGTCTCCACATAATACAATCCAGGTTCCTGAATGAAACCCTTAGCAACTAACCGTGCTTTGTGTCTGGCAATAGACCCATCTAAGTGTCTCTTAATCTTGAAAATCCATTTACATCCAACCAGGTTCTTGTTTGCTAGTAAGTCAACTAGACTCCAAGTGCCTTGAGCATGTAAGGCATTAACTTCTTCTTTCATGGCCTCTAACCACACAGGGACTTTGATTGTAGACTTGTAACTGACTGGTTCAACCAATGACATATCAGTTCCCCCAGCGTCCTGAACACTTACTACGAGAGCTTTCTTTTTAATAATCCCACTCTTGCTTCTAGTTTGCATGGGATGCAAATTGAGTGGAGGAATGGACAAAACTACTTGAAAAGTATCAGGATTACAATCATGTGTTTCTGATTAAAAAATAGAACTTATTGTGGATGCAAATTTTCTCCTCTTCGATCTTGGATGATTTTGCACCTACAAAACAACTAGCACCTTAGGTTAAGGCCAAAAGCCTCACGCGCCTACGATGAATGGGGGGGGCTTTGGCCGAAGAACCTCCGATGCCAAAGTTAGAATTTAGAGAGAAAGAGTGTTTAGAGAATTTTGGGATTTTTGCCAAAGTGTTGGAATTGATTTTTTGATGAGAATAGGTGCCTATTTATAGAGTTAGGAGGTGGCTAGGGTTTTTAGGTTTAATTTAGGTTTAATTAGCCAATTTATTTGGCTATTTAAACATAAAATGAATGTTTTGGTGGTTTTTGAAATAAATGGCTAATTGAATAAGGAAAAAATGAGGTAAAAACATATATGAAATAGGTTTTGAATTGTTACCCATTTTGGGTACTCCTGACTTGGTTGATGGATGATTCTCCACTGCTCGCGTGTAGGAGACCCGGTATGCCTCGAGGGTATTTTTGTCCTATTTTGTCCAAAAATCCACGTGTCGCCTAGTGAATATTTTTGGCTCCACAAATGCCCCCACACCTGTTGGGCTGCTCGTAGGAAAGGGCAGCAGGTGTAGAGATCTTCTTGCTTTAGGAAACGTAGGATTGCTTCTTATTTTGATGTTGATTCTCTCTTTAATTGGAAATTAGGCCCTTCTAGGAAAGGGAAATAAACTTCTCTCAAAGCCTATTTAAGTCCACCTTAAGTGGGTTATTAAATCAACTTTGGAGAGCAATTTATTCTACCCCACAAGAGAGAGAAAGTTAGAGGATATTTGTTCCCCCTCCTCTAGCAATCTTCTACATCTTGCCCGTGCAAAGGACCGTCTTTCGTTGATTTCTTCATCTTCTCCGTGTCGCACCGATGTAAGAAAAATTTAATTTTTCTTGCCTTCTTCTTGGATTAGTGCTATTGCGGGGCAGCCGTCGGGGTCGTGCAGTACGTCGGCTGGCAAGGGCCAGGAGTTGGCTCGGCATGGGCCGAGGAGATGTCGTGGCAGGGACCACTGCTTGGGCAAACTTGGCTTGGCTTGAGCCAAGGGCAGCTTGTGCGGCTGGGGTCGCGGATTGTGGCGCTGGGGCGCAGTGCTAGGCAAGCCGCATGGCTCATGTCCTTTGGGCTCTTGGACTTGACTCGGGCCAGGCTGGCGATTGAGAGAAATGAGGAGATTGTGGGCCTCATGGGTTGCTAGAATGTTGGGTATGCAGGCCTTCTGCCTGCTGGAATGCTGGTTGAGCTCCTCTGCTAAGTACCATAAATGTCGTTGGCTGCTTAGTCTTATTCGCTGAGAGAAATGTGGGCTGCTCCCAAAAGAGGAGGTGAGTAGGATCAAGGCAGATGCATTGGCTCGTCCAATCACTTTTGTGGATCTTGCTACAAATGAAGGTAGGAAAAGGGATCTTCCCTACCTGCTCAAGAGATGTCGGCTGAGAAAAAACCAAAGGCTTCTTTCGCTCGCACGGGTTCGCCGACTACCTTCAGGCTTGTGATTGACTTGACTTTTTCCAAGGGGACGAAAAATGAGGCTGCTAGATCTGAGCATGTGGCGCATTTGGAGAGGTTTGCTATTATGAAGAGCGATAAGGTTGACTCTGCTGCTAAAGTGGCATCAAGGCCCATTCCTTATGTTGTTGAGACTAATTCGCCTGCTGGGAATGAGGAGACTGCTCACGTAGGCAGCTGTGAGAAATCCATTAAGCCTGCTTATGGGGAGGCTGCTGAGATCTATGTGCTTTTGAAACCAGATCTCTTGAAAACATGGATGCTTGTGCCAAGTTTGTTGATGGCGTTAGAAAGGTGTTTGCCCAAGCTCGTTTGCGAAGCATACGACCCAATTATAGAATGACTTCTCTACTTGCTATGATGCAGATATAGCAAGGCTACTAAGGAGACGGCAAATACTATGGCAAATTCTGAGCTCGTTGCTTTGAAGGGGTCTCATATGTCTGCCCCCACTCCTTTGCAGCTTGGGACCATTCGCCAAAAGATCGTTGACTTGAAGACTAGGCTTGACGCGATCCAAGTTAAGCATGAAAGTGCATAGAACGAGATTGGATGTTACATACCTCAGATTCAAGATCTTGAGTTTGCAGTTTCTGAGCTTCGTTTCGCTGCTTATGCTAAGAAGGTAGTGGATGAGTTGCAGTGCGTCCGTGTTAGTCTGCTTAAGAAGAATGAGCAGCTGAAGGGTGAGAATGATGGGCTTGAGGTTTTAAGACCTTCTCTATTTCTCCGGAAGACTTGCTTGCTTTTACTTTTAAGGCTTCCATTGGTGAAGTAGTTGGAGAAGTTAGTGCCCAGGCTGGGCAGTCAGGGGTGAAGCGTCGGATGATGCCGCTGCTAAGAGCATTACGGCTGTTGAAGGTGTGGCGACTGAGTAGTCGTGGGATGTCCAAGCTGCTGTAGTGTAGTATTTTAGGTAGCCTTTAGGATTTTCTTTGTTTTTCCTTGTAGCTTTTGTTTTGCTTGAACTCCTTCGGCCTTTGCTAGTTGTTTATAAACATGTTTTCCTTCGTTTTTCTTCATCTTCACTTCTTTTGTTCATGCCCTAACCTTTAGACTTGATGGACCAGTGGCAGGCATGCTACTTTTTTATAAGCAGACAAACTCGCGTAGCCTATGCAGCCGTAGGTGTTGGTGTAGAACTTTGCAAAGTTGTTAGCCATAGGGTTGGCAGCCGGATGCCTTACTTACAGAAGCAGACAAGTCCGCGTAACCACTAGGCTGTTAACCTTGACTTTCTTCAATTCCGTAGGTTGCGTAGCAAGTATCACAACACTTTAGGACTTGGTGTAGGTTGTTCCGCGCTTGGCAGAGGTGAAGCTTATCGACTACGTAGCATGTCGGCAGTGGATAAAACTTCGTATATGCGCGCTAGCTTGTTTAACCTTTCACAAGAATGTGCGGTTGTATAAGTCTAGTGCGGCTTCACTGCTCGAAGGGCAAGCCATAGGCAGTCTTCCGGAATCCGTAGGCTACCTTAGTGCACTCGGTAGCAGCTTTAGGATTCCAGGGCAGCCGTCCATCGGATGTACTGCGTAATGTGCCCTCTCCGTCTCTAGGGCCCGGTTCTCCACGGATTAGGCCAAGAGACCCAAAATCCTTCAGTTAGCTAAGCCTTGAAAAAGACCATTGCGGCTACTTCTAGGAATCCCGGCGCAAGCCATCGTGCATCTAGCTATACTAGGGCAGCCAGGCTCATCCACGTCTGGATATTCGGAGTGTAAAGTTTATCCTCCCGTCTTGGAGAGCTGACCCATATGGGTGTCGGAGAATTGGTTTACCCTCTCGCACTGGAGAGCATGGTTGGTCCCTCAGGGGGTGCAATTCCTGCGATGAGTCCCTAAGAAGGGCGCAGTCTTCTTTTGAAGTGCAGGAGTGATTAGTTGTTGTAAGCATACAGCCAAGCCAAGTTGTGATTACTTCTAAATTCCTCATTGAAAAACGAGTGAAACGAACGAGAACTTTAGCTGTAAGGTAGGAACTGCATAACAACTGGATAGTCCTCAGCTTGTGAGGTGGTGCCCGTCGAGCTTATTGAGTCTTCGGGTTTTGATGTAGCGGGAGGTCACACATGGTACTTCTTCAGATTGTAGGCCATTCATTTCTTTTCAATCTTTTTGCCGCTTCATGGTGGTGAGGGTGTAATTACTCTTGCCCCCTACTCTGCTGATCTTGTACGGACCTTCCTAGATGGGATCCATCTTTTTGGAGCCTTCTCTGCCGGCAGTGATGAAGGCTTTTCTGCGTCGTCGACATGCAAATGCCAGAAGTATCCATCGGGTGGAGTAGGCGCAGCTAGAGTGTGCTCGGCTACTTCTGAGGCATCGTTGGGCCGCTCTGTTACGTCACCTAGGCTCGGCGTGAAGACGCAGTAGGGAGCTGTGGAGATGGGGCCATGTCATACGCAACAGGAGATGCTCAACTGCCGGTATTGGGCCACTCTAGAGTTGAATCATTGAGCAAGGGTCGGTTAGGGCCGTGTGATGCGCAGCAAGAAATGGTACTCAATTGCCGGTACATGTTGCTCCTATGTAGAATCTTTTAGGGTGATGAGGACAAAACTTGCTTTCGAGTGTGTCCTTCCAGTGTTGCGTTCGTCAGAAAACTTTACATCCGCCAAGGTCTACGCCTTTATCGTCGCGCGTCTGGATTGGGCAGAATAGTACGTCATTAGGATGACTGCGTGCGTTTGAAGGTAAAACTTAAGCTTTTAGGTTACAACAACAATTGCCAAAGTTAGCTTTTAAATTTCTGATAACATCAATGATAGCTTTTAAACTGTGGAATACAACTGATAGCATCGAGGAGAGCTTTTAAACTGTGGAATATAGGTAGTCGGGCCCCCAGCTCTTCTCGCATGATGGTAGAGCTTATTGCTACTTTAGATACCGTCAAACATGCGAATAAGTCCTCCGCTGCTTCTAGGGAGGTGATGTCGGGTACTTCTTCAGGTTCTTGAATGTGCATTGCCGAGCCTCATCCCAAAGTGCATGCTTCTCTGCCAAAGCAAAAGAGTCTGCTAGAGTTAGATCTTCTTTCATGATCAATTTTCCGAATAACGGGTGGTCTGCTGGAAGTCCTTTTTGGAAAGCTGCTCTAGCTATCGAGTCGTTGCATCCAACTATTTTTGCCTTCTCTACTTTGAACCTCCTCACATAGTCGCGAAGCGATTCCTTTGGGTTTTTCTTGACTTCGAACAAATGATCAGACTTCTTTTTGATCGAGCGATAAGATGAATATTCTTTGGTGAAAACCAAAGAAAGTTCATAGAAATTTCGGATG
Organism: Malus sylvestris; assembly: GCF_916048215.2. NCBI lineage: Eukaryota > Viridiplantae > Streptophyta > Magnoliopsida > Rosales > Rosaceae > Malus > Malus sylvestris. The sequence goes on along the minus strand of NC_062266.1, from coordinate 12,444,817 downwards.
GATTGTGACGGCAGGGTGTAGAACCAATCTTGCGCCTCGCCTTGTAGAGTGGTGGCGAATATCTTGCACATGAGATCATCGTTGTTTCGATAAAAGATCATTGCGCTTTGGTAACGTTTTAAGTGTCTCTCCGGGTCTTCATCCCCTTTGAAAGATATGAAATGTGGCATGCTGAACTCGCGTGGAGGCTCTGCCTGCTCGATCTCCTCCGTGAAGGGTGACCTGCTTATGTTGGTTATGTTCCGTCGTGGTGCCTCGTCGGTGACCTCGTTGCGTTGGAAATCATGCAATCGCTTGGTCAAGAGTCTCTCTACTTCTTCCTGAATTTGCCTTTGTTGGGGTAGCAAAGCTCTCGGCTGCCCCCAGTCATGACTTGCTGGTCTAGGCTGTTCTTCCATGTGTTTGGCTCGTCTATGCCGCAGATGCAGTGCATGTGGTGAGTTCCTAGTAGGCGAGCGAGTTCTTCGCAGGCTGCTGGTTGAACTTGAGCTGGATTGAGTGACTACTTCTCTCCGTCCGTCATGCTGCCTACTCTGATGTGAGGTGGAAGACGCTCCTTGTGGGCTTAGCTGCGAATAGACACTTTGCCCGGAAGGTTGCTCATGTTGACTATCGGAGTATGACCCCAACCGTGAATGTATGCTCCTCCGTGGGCCTAGTCGAGAGTGCATGCTCCTTCGCGCTCTAAGACGGGAATGTACACTGCCCAAACGTTCGGCTCGTGGCTGGTCGAGTGGCTGCTTATCGGGACGCTGCTGGAAATGTTCGTCTGCCCTTATCCTACTTTGGGATACCTCGTCCGGGGCACGTTGGATCCCGATACGTTGCAAAAGTTGATTCACCAAGGTTTTCTGTTATGCAAGGGCGCTCGTCAACTCTATGACTTGTCGAGACAAGTGTTGTTCGCCATTTGGATTGGAAGAGCTTGGAAGGAATGCGCCTCCTTGGCCAGTGGAAAGGTGGTAGACTCCGGGCGCGAGATTTGAGTTGGGAAATGTCAAATCTACGAAAAAATATGGTGAGAATGCCCCCGGCTCGATGGTAGGTCCGGATGGTTGAGATAGTCTTGGGTCGACTTGGGCTGCTTGGAAAGCCACTGGAGCATGATGGGCCGTGAGAGTGGGCTGCTCGTCGGGAGCAGGCTGGGTCACGAGAGCAGGCTGCTCGGCAGGAGCAGGTTGGGCCGTGAGAGTTGGCTGCTCGACGGAAGCAGGCTGAACCACGGGAGTGAGCTGCTCGTCGGGAGCAGGCTGGGTCACGAGAGTAGGCTGCTTGGCAGGAGCAGGCTGGGCCACAGGAGTGGGTTGCTCGACGGAAGCAGGCTGGACCACGGGAGTGGGTTGCTCGTCGGGAGCAGGCTGGGTCACGAGAGCAAGCTGCTTGGCAGGAGCAGGCTGGGCCACGGGAGTGGGCTGCTTGGCAGGAGCAGGCTGGGCCACCGAAGTGGGCTGCTCGACGAAAGCAGGCTGGGCCACGGGAGTGGGCTGCTCGTCGGGAGCAGGCTGGGTCACGAGAGCAGGCTGCTCGGCAGGAGCAGGCTGCTCGGCAGGAGCAGGTTGGGCCGTGAGAGTGGGTTACTTGACGGGAGCAGGCTGGATCACGGGAGCAGACTGCTCAATGGGCGGTGCATGTGAATGCGAGGCTTGGGCTTGGGTCCACGTAAACTTAGATGGCACGGCTTGGATCGTGGTCTTGGTACCGTGATGGCACGGCTCGGGCCGTGGTGAAGGCTCCATGGTCCTCGCCACGAGTGGCTACCGAAGTAGCCACTGCGGTGGTTCCCATGGTGGCCGTGGTGAAGGCACCATGGACCTCGCCGCGGGTAGCTACCGAGGTAGCCACCACGGTGGTTCCCATGGTAGAAGCTTGTGGTGATGATGCCGCTCCCCTTATTGTCGCATTTTGCCTCACGGATCTCCGGGCCGTGGTGAAGGCTCCATGGACCTCGCCATGAGTGGCTACCGAAGTAGCCACCGTGGTGGTTCCCATAGTGGCCGTGGTGAAGGCACCATGGACCTCGCCGCGGGTGGCTACCGAGGTAGCCACCACGGTGGTTCCCATGGTGGAAGCTCGTGATGATGATGCCGCTCCCCTTATTGTCGCATTTAGCCTCACGGATCTCCGCAATCCCATTTCTTGAACATTAGAATTTTCACTTGTGGAATTTTTTAAATTTCTAGCCATTATATTTTGTTTATACGTTTTATCACAGAACCTTTGCAAGTAAAAAATTCTAATAATAAGAACGTATGAAAAATATTCAAATGGACTAGAAAATAAAGAAAAAACCTTTTTGTGCGAGAGTCTTCTACGAGTATGGATTTCAACTCTCAATGAAAGCACCAATTTGTGGATGCAAATTTTCTCCTCTTCGATCTTGGACGATTTTGCACCTACAAAACAACTAGCACCTTAGGTTAAGGCCAAAAGCCTCACGCGCCTACGATGAATGGGGGGGGCTTTGGCCGAAGAACCTCCGATGCCAAAGTTAGAATTTAGAGAGAAAGAGTGTTTAGAGAATTTTGGGATTTTTGCCAAAGTGTTGGAATTGATTTTTTGATGAGAATAGGTGCCTATTTATAGAGTTAGGAGGTGGCTAGGGTTTTTAGGTTTAATTTAGGTTTAATTAGCCAATTTATTTGGCTATTTAAACATAAAATGAATGTTTTGGTGGTTTTTGAAATAAATGGCTAATTGAATAAGGAAAAAATGAGGTAAAAACATATATGAAATAGGTTTTGAATTGTTACCCATTTTGGGTACTCCTGACTTGGTTGATGGATGATTCTCCACTGCTCGCGTGTAGGAGACCCGGTATGCCTCGAGGGTATTTTTGTCCTATTTTGTCCAAAAATCCACGTGTCGCCTAGTGAATATTTTTGGCTCCACACTTATGTTAGGTGCCACAGGGAGCAATAATAAACTGAGAACTGGGAGAAACTTCAGGTGAAGTTAAGGCATAAGGTGTTAATGATACTAATGCAAGTATATGTGAAGGTGCAGGTGCAGAGATACTAGAAGGTTGATGAGGTGAATCTGGGATAGATGTGACAACTATGTTATCTATAGTAACCACATGCATAGGACAATTGGAACTTTGATATGATTGTGGTGATGTAAATGTGTTTGAATGTGTAGTCAATAAGTCTATGTATGGAAAGTGTTGTTCATCAAAGATAACATACCTAGAGACAAACAATCTCTTTGTAGTTTTGGCATACCCAATAAGCACACACTTTGTAGTTTTGGCCTACAATTTGGTGCTATTATATGGTTTGAGAAGAGGAAAACAGGCACATCCAAAAATTCTAAGGTGAGTAAGGATTGTATATGTCCCAAACAACATTTCAAAAGGAGATTTGTTATTAAGAATAGCAGTAGGCATTCGATTGATTAGATAGGTGGCTGTTTGATAAGAATATGACCAGAACTGAGATGGCAATTTAGCTGTTTGTAATAAGGTGATAGTGGTTTCGATGATATGCCTATGCTTCCTCTCAGCTACCCCATTTTGCTCAGGAGTATATGAAAAAGATAGGTGATGTGAAATGCCCTTTTCAAGGAAAATGTTCAATTTGTTGCTGGTATACTCTCCCCCCTCCCTAAAAAAATCAGTTTGAAGAATTTTAATTGTTGCAAAAAATTGAGTAACAACAAAGGAATGAAAGTAAACAAATGTAGAAAACAAATCAGACTTGTTTATTAGTGGGAAAATTCAATAATATTTGGTACATTCATCTACAAAGATGGTGTAGTATCTGTAACCATCAACTAATACACATGGTGCAGGACCCCACAAATCAGTATGAATAGTCTCAAATGGAATTACAGACTTATTGATATGCTTTGGAAAAGGTAGTTTGCTAAATTTCCCTTCTAGACATGTATGACACAACATAGGTAATGGGTTTTTTGTGACAGGTACATTAGCTTTGTTCAACATCAAAGAAACAACATTATTTGTAGGATGACCTAACATATGGTGCCCCAAATTAGACTAAACAAGTTGTCTAAGAAATGCCTTAGCTTGATAAGTCTTCTGTGAGTTCGAAGTTGACAAGGAGATAGGAGACAGTCCATTACTGCACAAGCCTCTGTAAAAGATCCTCCATGTGGCTTTGTCCTGAATCCAAAAACAAAAGGCATCAAATATAAGCCATCAATTATTGTCAAGGCAAATTCGATGTACTGACAAAAGGTTCTGAGTTAATTGAGGAACATAGAGCATAGAGTTCAATTTGATTAGAGAAACTGATGTATGAATAGTATAATGACCAACATGAGATACTTTCAAACATTTACCATTTGCAGTGTTAATTGTTTCATTTGTTGGATATGGTGAGGCCAATGACAGATTAGTCAAATCAGTTGTCATATGATTAGTGGCACCTGAATCAATGAGCCACACTTGAGAAAGACCTGAAGAACTTGATGACTGAGATGTAGTATTGAGCACTGTGTGTATGCAAGGGTTACTATACTTGAAACTGTGAAGGTGTGAATGAAGATTGCTGAAGAAAAGCTTGATATGAAGTGTACTGCATATGTTATGGTTGCATAGAATAAGATGATTGTGGAGAATATGAAGTAGTGGTATGCATCCCAGTGTAATTTGGACCCTTATCATTATAGAAGCAATACCAGGTGGTATGATTACTTCTACCACAGATGTGACATTTGTTTTTCTCATGAGAAGAAGCTCCACAAAATGGGGCAGTGTGTCCCTCAGAGTTGCATAATTGACAGATTTGAATCATAGGTGCAAAAAGACTTCCAAACTGTTGACCAGGTGATTGACCAAGAACTCCAAGATTAGAGTTGGAAAGCACATGTGCCATATGAGAAAACACTGGTCGAGAATTATAAAATCTAGATCCTTGATTGAATATGCCTTTACCCTTGTTCTTGTTCCCATTATAAGGTTTAAAACCTCCAGTGGCCACCTGAGATTGACCATGATTAGGAGAGAAACCCTGAGACTGAAAAATAGCCCCTTTTGTGTAAGTGGAACCTGTGTTAGCAATCATAGCTGTCATAAGAGGAGTATTAATTGAATTTTCAACAATTGTTTCCTTTGCAAGTAACTGTGATCGAAAATCTTTTAGTGAAATCACACTTTCACGTCCCCTTATAACACATCTAAAAGTGTTATACTCGGCAGGTAATCCATCCAAAGCAAGAATGACAATGTCTTCATCCGCAAAGTATACCCCAGCAGCAGAAAGATAGTCCCTAGCTTCCTTAATGCCATGAAGATATTGAGATATCGAATCTGAACCTTTTTTAATTGTTTGCAAATTAGATTTCATCTAAAAATGCTAGTCCTAGATACAGTGGAAAATTGTTCCCTTAACCTAATCCACATATCCTTGGAGCTAGTGCTACCAATCACACAGGACATAGCAATAGGTGACAATGTTGCAGTAATCAATTGCATAATAGCTCTACCATACATTTTCCATACTATATATTCATCAGTCTGAGAAGAAGAAAGATTAACAGAAGAATTGATACCAGATTCGCCGAAGTTCGAAACATGTTAAGATGGACAGGAAATCGAACCATCTACATACCCTATGATTCCATTTGCTTTCAAGCAAAAGTTGCATCTGAAAGTTCCAATTGAGGTAGTTTGAATCATCAAGCTTGACATTAACCGACGTAGAAATAAAGAAAATAAGAGTCGTAATTGGAGATTGAAGCAGCTGAAGTTGCGAAGCAGTCACCATTGTGATTTCAAGATCAACTTGTCAGTGAGATAACAAACACTAGGTGTGCAAAATACAGAAAGTATCGATCAAGAAATGAAGATCGACACAAAAACCCTAGAAATTTAAGAGAGCAAAAATTGGAGAAGACAAAGTATCGAATCAGAGAAAGAACGCGATCTAAATCAGAGAATGCGAAAGCAATAGAGGATCAAAACTTCAAGCGTAAGCAACAATGGCAATTGATACCATGTTACGCTATATCAAATGATCAAACATATACTGTAATCTTGTATATTGAATCAAGAACAGAAGAGATAGAGAGAGACTAGAGAGAGAAGCTAGAGAAAGAAGAAGAACTAACTGATATATTTCTTAATGAATACGTCATTACATGAGATAGTCTTATATAGAGCTGCAGATAACTAACTAACTAACTACTACAGTAAGATTATGACAAGTGTCACAATCTAAATAACTATATTTTAACAAATTTTAGCTACGCCCTTTGGAATTCGATTTTAATTTCACTTTGTTCCCTATAACTCAAAAGTCATCAATTTACTCTCAGTTATCAAAATGCGTTTCACTTTGCCCCCTGCAACTCGATTTTGATCCTAGTTTGCCCCATGAAACTTGAAAATCGTCAATTCGATCCACACTGCTTAGATTTGCAATTTCTTATGTGGGTTTGATTTGTAAAGAATATCATACATGCAAAAAGTCAATAAAACTAAGGTCGTTTAGTCAATCAATTATAGCAAGTATGTCAATTGAAGTATTACAAACCGTCTATCTAGATCTATAGATACAATTATTAAATGAATAACTTTGGTTTTAATTGATTTCTTCCCTCCTTCCCTTTTATATATTTCATATGAAATAGTCTTTTCGCAGTGAAAGGTCTCAAGTCTATCTTCTCTTTTAACTTACTTTTACCAGCCCAAATTTTGTATTTTCAGAAAAGAGGATGAATATTTTTTTTCTTTACGATACGATCATATGATATGAGGTGTTTATGCATTATTGTTAACTTTGATAAAGATTAAAGTAATCAGCTCAAACTACTCTATAAATGAGGACTTTGCAAATTTACTACTTCAGTTATTGGACAAACTAAATATATACAATAATGCTATTTAGGGTCTAAAGTTATTTGGGTGGTGGCTGAGTGTTTAGTTGAGAAGAAAAAAATTTATGTCACGGATGTACATACATTTTGTTTTTATCTCTCTCATCATATATGATGATTATGTAATAACTTGATAAGTGATGAGATAAATCACCAAAACTAAAGAATTGATATACATGTAAGAATTATTTGAATTACTACAAGCAGAATTAGAAACAAAAATAGAGGAAAGAGATGCATATGGTTGTACAATATATCTATCTGTTGATCTCAAATTAAATTCTCGTCCTTTAAATCTAAAATATTATTTTGAATTCTCGTACAATAATTAGACAAAATTCTCCTAGTAAACTTGAAAAACATGGTTTGATGGTCCCCTCTTATACCTATAATATCACCCTTAAAGATGAACAAAGGTATGGTCCCGCACTACTACTTGCTAGTCTTCTTCATCTCTTTTGTGATCTTTCTTGGTGTTTCATTAAAAGAAACAACGTAGCCTCATGCTTCCCTTGCCTCGTACACACCGCTGCATTGCATGCCCATCTAGAGTACATTCCTTTTGAACCCTGGTTTTCTTTGGACACGTGTAAAGCACCCATTTGGCCAAGTAGACACAGTGATAATTTCCGCATCATCTCTCTTCAATAAAATCATTGAAAATACGATTTTAATATTCTGTATTGCATATCGTACGTCCCTCAAAACGAAAATTGCATATTGTGAAAATTTCAAACACATAACTAAATTGTTAAAAAATTGACAAGGAGTCAAAATAAGAAAGAAATAAGATAAAGAGCTGACAAGTTCCATATCTTTTTTCTTTTCTCTTCAACTACAAGTTCCATATCTGCTCATGGCAGTAATTAATAAGTGCCCAAGAGCTAGTACCATTTTGGGCAGCTGTTCAATATCGTACGTCGATCCGTTGCTGTTACTACGTTTTCCTTGAATATCTGTGACGATTGATGTCTGGAATTTGGTAACTGATCAATTGTGTTGTTACGTTGAGAAGAGAAACCACATCGGAAATTCACATGATTAATTACACAAAATGTATAAATAGTCTGTATTGAGAGCAATAAGTTCAAAACCTTTTCCTCCATGATCCATCTCCATGCCTGAGAACCCGTAGTGGCCAAAACCTAGGGTGGGGAGGCATAAAAGTACTAGTGGAACTAAATATTTATCTTTATTGATTCTCTATTCTCTATTTATTTGCGTGTACCCAAGAATACGTAGGTTTTTTATTTTTTATTTTTGTTCGGACAAGAGTACGTAGGTTTAAAAGAAAATATTGTTGGATGCAAGTTCAGTTTTGGAAGGATTAAACTGAAAACTAGAAGGGTGCATACTGCGTAGCATAACTGACCTTGTTAATATAGATCCATATGAACGTAATATTAACAAAAACTTTAGGCTTATTTTTAGGTAAGCCCCCTTGATTTCAATGTTTATCTCACTTTGCTCCCTATAACTCAAAAGTCATCATTTTACTCTCTAGAACTCAAAATTCGTTTCACTTTACCCCTAGAACTCGATTTTGATCCCAGTTTGTCCCCTGAAACTTGAAAATCGTCTCTATAAAAGTCAAAATTTGCTCCCAATTACCTTAGATCTGTTAGTTTCTTAAGTAGGTTTGATTTGGGTGAGTCAGGCTAATCAATTTCTTTTTTATTTTTTTCATCTCTTCAATTTCTTTTAAACTTAATATTCTACGATTGTTGAATGTTGAAGCATAATGGGGATTTATAATCAAATTTATTGCACATGTGGCATAGTTGAGGTGTTGGGTCTCATATATATGTTTTAGGAGGTGACCTTTAAGTTTTAGGGAGAAAAGAGATTACACAAGTCAAAATGGAACAAATTTTGAGTTTTAAGGAGTAAAGTGGTGACTTTTGAATTATATAGGGTAAAGTTAGATTAAAATAGAATTTCAGGGGCGTAGCTAAAAATAAATTAAAATTTTAACATAAAGGACAAAGTAAGATGAAAATTATGTTTTAAGAGATATAGTGACGCATTTTAAATTTAAAAAATAAGTGATATTTTAAAGACACAACAAACAATAAAATAACTTCTGCTAAATGAAAAAGAAAAAGAAAACACAAAGATTTGCTTGACTAAACTTTGGTTTCGAAACCACCATTTTTTCAGCAGAACACAGTCTTCCAAGTTGAAAATATCTTTCTGACCATTCAAAAAAAGGCCGAGGAGTGGTCACAATCAACCAATTTGGCGGAGCACTTGGGGATAGATCTTGGAATTTTGGGATTAGATCATGAATCCCAGTTCCCACTATCATCGACGACAACCAACGTAATAGCATTGGCCTACCCAAATTTAATTTTAAACGTCACGTTACAGTCCCTGTTGCAAAGTTGAAAAACTTGCAAGTTTAGCTGCTGAATTCATCACACACTGGGGGCCTACTGGATAGAGGTGTGTTTCTTTTCAATCCAAAATAATGTATTTCAAATTGTTTTATAAGGAAGTGAGACATTGAATCCTAAGCTTCTATTATTGAGTCTCGCATCATATACCATTTTCCTTCACACTATTATAATGTGTGTCAGAAGCTTATCATGTTTAGGGATGACAACGGTTCGGTTTGGGGACGAAAATGCTATATTCATCCTCATAACCACGAAAATTAACCATATTTATAACCGCAAATTAATCATTGGATATTATCCATGATCATACCCACCGGGTAACGGATTCCCCATCAGTTAACGGATATACCCATCTTTGTCAATACAAAAAATATATTCGTTCAGTTGAGACATTATACGTTAGTAAATATTAATTTCGTCATTAAACATTTGATGTATAAAATGATCCAATGAATGGATCTTGTTGATTTGAGTATAAAAATTAAAACATTGATGATGTTAGCTTGTCTTTGATATCTCCCATAAGCACCATTGAGTTCGCACTGATTTTGATTCAAAACTTTATTTTCTTACACAATGCAATTTTTGTATTCTCAAGGTAATGATTTGGTGAATAATGGACATACAAATACATATGTGTGTGTATGTGTGTGTATTATATTATATTATTTACTAATGGATATACAAATACATACATATGTGTGTGCGTGTATTATATTATATTATATTATTTACTAATCGGGTCGGATTCGGTTATGGATACGGTTTGGGGACCTCTATAACCATATCCAAAATCATAAACGAATAATAAACGGTTTTTCCCCATATCCAGAATATACTCAAACTTCCATATCCAAATCCATTTCATTCGAACGGTTATCCACAATTATCATGTTTGACAATTAGAATTGTCATTCCTAATCATGTTGGATGTAAAGTGAGGTATATTCATAACATTTTTGTGCATATTTTCTTAAAGATAAAAATACGATTGTGGTTTATATATATATATAAGTATCCATGTTATTAATTGCATAATAATAACCAAGCTAGCTCTCATCTTTGAGGGCAACCTTAACCGCCACTGTAGCGTCACCATTTAATAATTAATGCATTGTTATGATGTGAAGAAAAAATTACATATGACACATTGAACTATGACATTACATAATGGTGAACTTGTTCTATATAAGTCCTCTTCCTCAAGCTTTCATCGCCAAATTCCTAACATAATGATGACAGGTGGTGATACTTAATTTAAGAAGAGCAATATCACTAAATCATAAATTAATTGATCAATGTGCGAAGGTTTAAGGATAGAGAGAATGTATTGAACAGAAGAGAGAGAGAGAGAGAGAGAGAGAGAGAGAATGTTTGATTGGGGATATACACATGAATTCTATTTTATTGCATGTGATATCATCATTTCTTAGACCATTAATGCGGAGAGATTTTCTCACACAACTAAGATTTAGTTTTAATAACGTAACTGTGTAAGATACTTGTCCAGTGTTTAAAAGGTAAAATATCCGTCCAAAAAACAACAAAAATATTATTCTTACCATCTATATGTATCATTTCTTTAATGAAAATGGGAGTCACATGTCTTAGTAGACTCTACTTCTAGTCAGTGGCGGATCTAGGAAATAATATTAGGGGGGTGAGTAAGAATAGTGTGCACACTGCGCAATTTTTTTTTTACCAGAAATAGCATGCATATCGTCATTTCATCAAGTCTTAGTAGGCCTAAAGTCATTTGGAAAGACATATTGCACACCTATTAATGTATGCAAAGGGTAGCACCCAAGGTATCTATGGACATTCATCGAGTCTTGGTAGGCCTAAAATCAGTTGGAGGGCATGTATGAAGCCAACTCAATCTTCAAAAGTGTAGCACCCAAGGTATCCATCCATGGACATTCACCGAAGTTCGGAGGGTCAGCACCCAAGGTATCCATGTTCACCGAAGTTCAAGGGATCAACTAACCCCCTTGCCCTCAATGCATCCGCCACTACCTCTAGTATAGAGATGTTACGAATGATGGTAAAAATATGATAAGTGTAGCACTACTCAAAAAACAATTGACGGGTGATGGTAAGTTAGTAGCATAAGAGAATATCTCCTTAATATGACTTTCACATTAAACGTCTAGCTAACATTCAGTCACATATAAAAATAAAAAAAAAACATTCAGTCACATATAATTATATATAAGTTGGTGAATTTTCACATAATCCATTTTACCTCACACATACCATTTCAGTTGTTTAATAGTTTTTTTTTAATGTAATTTTATATAATTAAGGTGGTGATTTTTAAGAGATGTACGTAATCAATCTTCATCTAACGGTCCGATATAATTCATGTGAACACATGTACGTAATCAATCATTGTATAGCTGTCGAGATGATGATTATATTAAATACATGTAAGTCTTTTTATCCAAATTCGATTTTTACATTCATTTTACCTCAGACACACTCTCAAAAATTATTAAACAATTTAAATGTGTGTGAGGTAACTATAGAATTATTTCTACGATTAACGGCGTTATTTTAGCATTTCTTAATTATAGATTTTTTGTTTTATTAGGAAGATATTGTAATATCCCAAGCTTACAGGGCCGGCAAAATTGAAAGTATAAACCTTGTAATTGATCATTAGCTGGGTATATGAAGAGTTTACCTAATTTCTAGTGTCGTGTTTAACGAGAGAAGGTCCTTGTTTCTCATATTATTCTCCATCAAAATGTGTTCGGTCTTTGTTTTATTTTTTTAATTTTGGTCTGACACGTGGTGCATGCATTTCATGGTAAAAATATGGTACAAATTAGCAGGGGCTATGTTTTGCTTTTTTAGTTCAAATAGTAGATGAAATGACCAAGGAATGATCGGCACCTCCAAGATTATAATGGCACCGGTTTCTTTTGTTATTTATTTCTTGTCTTTGTGTACCTACTTCCTCCTATAGTACGGGTTCGGTTAATGGGAAAGTGGGAGGGTGCAAATTATCATTCTTACTTTTTGTTCTTTGCATTTTATGGAAAAGGATTTTCGTCGAATGTTTTTCTTAAGAATTCTAGAAATCCTGTGATCTTACCAATTCATTGTATATTATACGATCAGTTTTCATCAGATACTATTCATATTTAATTTTAAATTTTAAATTTTGAAATGATTTCTAACCGCACGATGTACGATGAACAGATGAGATCACAGGATTCCTAGAATCCCTAGGAAAGGATCCAGCGAGGATCCTTTTCTCCATAAGGCGACTCATCAATATGGTACCCGTAATAGTGCATACAATACACCCCTTTGTGGTCTAACCTACCACACAAATAACAATACACTGGCAGTCGTTCTTATTGGAGAAGAACCCTAATCAGGCCACCCCCTTCAGAAGCTGGTAGGCGAAATTGTATACCCCTACACAACGATTGGAATACATTAATGCTCACCTTGATACGGATAAATTCACCCACGTACTTACCATCCCTATCAAAATCTACCGCCACTAATCTCCCCATTGCCGCCCCCAGTTCCTCCCTCATTCACTTTGGCATAAAGGCCGAAGACAGCCCATATACACGCACCCAGAACACTTGTTCCTGTAATGTGGAGTCCACGGGCACATCTAGACCCTTAACCTCCGCCAAAATCAATAGGGTTTTACTAAAGTACCAAGGATTACCACGCAACACACACTGCACTTCAACCTCCGTATTAAAATAGAACAAAATATGATTGTCCCTAATTGCCATAGCCTTCGCACCCGTCATTATGTTGGCTCTTGGCACCCTTCACGACAACACTTTGCCATCCAGGAAGAACTTGGAACAGCGCAATCGTTCCGTAGCCATATCACTAATCTTCACCTCCAACCCCTCTTGATCATTCAATTGAAACATGGAGTAAAACAGCCGAAGAAAACTCTCCATGACAGCGTCGACCAAGTTGCCACCATCGTACTTTCACACATAACCCTAACTCTTTTTTTCCTCTCACACAAAGAGACTCGGAATTAATCATAACTAACTTTTTTCCTAGATCATTATTTTATATCATATGAGTAAACAAATCAAGCATAAATAAAGAATAAAATTAAATAAAAAGTAATGATGTCTATACAATCAGTGTAAAAAAAATTAAAAAATTAAAAAACATCTAAAAAGTGCGAGTTTCATTTCTACTTATCATTCTAATTTGTTGGCTGTTGGCACTAGCACCAACAAAATAACAAACCAAATGCTTTCGGGTAATGCCCAACAATATATGAAAATAGTAATATTAGGGAGATTAAATTTATAAATAAAATTTACAAATTAAATAATGTGTTACTAATATAGATGAAGCACGTCTGTCAACGTTTAAATAATAATTCAATCATCAACTTTTATATTTTTTACTTTTTAAAATTTTATTTACAAATTTAATCTCTTTAACATTACTCGTTTCAAAATATCAAAAGATGTAGGCTCCCACTCTCGCTCTCTCTAGTCCAATCACAATTTTAACTCTCTCTCTCTCTCTCTCCCCTCACTCCCTCTCCCTCATTCATATACTGATCATAGCAGGACTCTTCAATCAAATCAATTTCCAGAGCATAGCAGCTGGCTCCACCTTTACCACTATTCCCACGTGCGCTCCCACTCCCTCTCACGTGTCACTCAATTGGCTTTCCCTCCATCTATCTATGTCTGCACTGCACCAACTTAATTTTGCAGGCTTTTTTGTATTGGCACCTTAACCCCATTGGTGGAGAACAAAGGAACCAATAGGAAAACAACCCTTCACCTCTCTCTCTCTCTCCACCCCTTTCCTCTTTTATACGTGATACCCAGCAGGAAGAGCTGCATCCTGCTCCTCCCCCCATTTCTGTGACAATTTTCTCTGAGCTCAACTCTTTGTACCCAATAGTTCCACCCAAAAAAATACAACCCCCATTACTCCAATCAGAATTAACACACTCACTCACACGCAGAGAGAGAGAGAGACTGTGGGAGATAGAGATGGAAATAGGTGGGAACATGGACATGTTAAGCCATGATGTTAACAACTTTAGCAGTAGAGGGCAAAATGGTAGTAATAACTCACAACTTCCTAATAGTTGGGGTATATGGGATACTACAACTACTAGTCATACTACTGCTGCTCCCACTAACAACAACAACCACGTATTGTACTCCACGGCGGCTACAGCCGTCACTGTTGCCGCCATCGGGGAGGAGGCTTCTAGCTCTTCTACCACTGGTGGTCACGCTCTCTTCACGGGTCATCCCTTGCATCATCAGTTCTCTAATATGTACAGTTGTTGGGCAGATCATGGAGGCGGGCCCCACTTCCACCAGGATCCACACCTGATGTGCTTGAAGCTGGGGAAGAGGCACTACTTTGAGGATCATGGAAATCATGCTCCGCCTCTGGATGAGCGGCACGTAGCGGGATTCCCAGTGGGAATGATGAGCAAGAAAGGCAAAGCAGCGGCAGCAGCAGCGCAGTTGTATGGTGCTGCGCAGCCGTTGGCGTTGAAGGTGGTGCCACGGTGTCAGGTGGAGGGGTGCCACGTGGCGCTGTTGAACGCGAAGGAGTACCACCGGAGGCACAAAGTGTGTGCGATGCACTCCAAGGCTTCCAGGGTCACCGTCTTGGGACAAGACCAGCGTTTCTGTCAGCAGTGCAGCAGGTCAGTAGTAACTCATCACCACTGTCTACTCGGTTTCATTCGTATCCATTTTATGCATGGAAAACTGAGAAGAAGAATCGTCTTTTAAACAGTTCAATTACATATCATTAATTAAATTTTTAGATAAAGTTATACATTATATTATTAGAAGCACACTTTAATATATTAAAATTACCCAACTACTACTGTGTATTAAAAAAAATTAAGTATAAGGATTTACATATGTTTCCATAATATGATCGTTTTAAATTTTAATAATACTCCTTCAAATTTGTGATTCCTAATCGAAAACTTTGAACCAATCCCTTTTTGACATACTCCAATTTTCATGCACGTTTTAACTTTTAAGAGACTGCCTACGCTTCAAGTTAAACTAGTTTTGTGTCGGTTGTTACACTAAATTTAGTCCGGATGAGGGAGACTTTAATTAAATTTAAAATATTAAATAATATAAAAACTCACTCTTTGCCCTCTCTTTTAGGCCCACCCTCCATCATCCAATGTTTAGAAAAATAAAAAGATATTCAGAGTTTGTGAAAAATAGCTAGTAATATTGAAAATGCAAAGTTAAACTGAGTAGTCAAAATAATTTTGTGAGTCAAACTAATTCAATTAGCAAAAATATAGCTAGTGTTATAAATTGCTCTTGGTTCTATTAACTTTTATAAGTGATTCTTTCTGTTCAAGTGATTCTTATGGGTATGGTAAATGATATTTTGTATAAAAAAATTCATAACTAAGTGGCGTTTGAATGGAGGCATTCCAAATGTAGGGATTTGGCTAACATTAGAAAGTTCCAACTGTCGTGTAATACAATTCTTAAGAGTTCTCATATGATTGGAGTTTAGAGATAAAACTAAAAACGTGCGGGTTGATTTGTAACACAAAAATTAGATTAAAAAAAAAAAAGTGTTTTAACGAAACATTCACAGTACTATTCACTTTAACGAAAAATTACATTTTTACTATAAAAAGTCACTCATAGTACTATTTACTTACAATATTTTTTTGTTTTTTTTATTAAAATTTAAAGTTTTCAAGCTATTTTCATTAGTTTTTCGTATAATAAAAGAGAGATACTATAATGAAAATTTTAACATTGGTTCAAAGACCATCGTCTGGAGTCCGAATAAGCAAAATAAGGTGTATAAACAGAAGTTCTGTTTATACACCTCACGGAAAGCCTTACTCTAAGATCGACCGGGTAAACTTAGTCTTGAAAGCGGGTGAATTCGCCTTGGCGAACTTAAAACAAAAAATACTTCTTAACTTAATAAGTAGTTGAAATCAGACTATTTAGGAAAAGCGAGCAGGGAAGAAGAAGGAAGGGGAAGGAAGTGACATACTTCATGTACCCGCTGTTGTCGTGACTAACTCGCCTTGGGCTTAAGCCAACTCTATACACAACTCTTTAACGTTGGTGTCCAAAAATATTCTGATCTTCAACAATTTCACTTAAAAGTCTATAACAACTATATTAAAAAGAAATATGATGAATCATATTTTACTTAATTAAACTCTAATGGTGGTTAAATTGTTTCTTATAGGTTCCATGTAGTGTCAGAGTTTGACGAGTCGAAAAGGAGTTGCAGGAGGAGGTTAGCAGGGCACAATGAGCGAAGAAGAAAGAGCTCTAATGATCCTCTTGCCAGAAGCTCTTCTCAAGGTGTGTATATTCATCCTTATTACGTTCTTTTCTTGTTATTTTTGTGGTTAATTTTTCATTTTGGTAAGTAAAAGTAGGAGAGTATAGATGCGTACAGCTCAAATGGTAGTTTTTTTATTTTTAATTTTACCTTTCAGGATAATATTTCTCTCATGCTCAGTAAGCAGGAAAGTCCTCATTCTCCACTAGTGTTGTATCCTCGTAGTTTGAATTGTTCATTCTTTTTATCATCAACTAAAGGTTATCATTAGAAAAGTTCATATCATCTGGAGACCGTTATTATGACCATCGATTTGTTCGACACATATGAATAGTTAAACAACCTCCAAATGGAATGAATTTCTAGAGAAGATGATAAAGAGAATATATGGTTTTAATTATGATGTTGATACAGTGAAATAATGCCACGTTAGAGGGAAATTAATGAGGACTTTTCTCTTTACTGGGAATGAGAGAAGTATTATCTTGAAAGAAACGGTAGTTGTTTTGTTTTGTTTAGGCTCATTGAATGTTTCTAACACACTATATAGTATTTTACATTGTCATTTGTCATTAAGGGTCTAGTTTTTCGCCAAAAGAAAAGAAGACTATAGTTATAAGTAGGTTTCCAAAGAGTTGGACATGGTAGGGATATAGCTCTAATTGTAGAGTATTTCAGTCCAATATTTACAGCAGAAACTCCAGCTCACTGAAATTTTGAGATTAATTCATCTGTCGATCGAAATCCTGTTGCTAATCACATGATGCATCTCGACCCGCAACATTTATCTTTGTGTACTTACCCGCATATTGATAACAATGGAGATTTCTTAATTTGTTAACAGACAAGAAGTTGATGACTGGGAGGTTTCAATACCTATCTTCTATGACAGGACGTGCTCTCTCTCTTCTGTCATCCAAGACTACGCTTGACTCTTGGGTATCTACATCTGATCTCTCCTCAAGGTCCAGCACTGCACTTCGTGAGCTCATTGCAGAAAACCGCGCCGCCAACTTGGCTCGCCAGCTCATGTCGTCGGACAGAAACTGGGACTCATCATCCCATAACAACAATGCAACAGAAGACTTGTTTTGTGATCATGGACAATCATGGTCTAACTCACTTGAGCCCCACCAGCACCAGATGTTTCCTGAAAATCAACATGGTTGGGACAGGTTCCATGAAAGTAGTGGGGCGCATTTAACGCTCGATCTCAGGCGGCCTCCGAGTCAAGCATACGGATTTATGTCTGAAAGGGCCAAAACAAAGGCTGAAGAAGATCAAGAGTGTGACTTGTGGAACTCCTTTCAGGGAACTAGTGTGGTCTAAATTTGAAATTTTTAAAAGTTAGGTGATTCTTTGGTTGCTTTGTTTAGTGTGATGGCAATTAGCCAACTGGACAAATTAGGGCAGAGTTTTTTCAGTGTGACGGCTGGTAATATCTCGTGGAATAACGACATGGTGTTTTGGCAAACAGTTTAAATTCTAAACTATAAACTTAGCATGTGTTGTAATTTGAATGAATTTCTATCATATCGTATGACATAGCGATAAAGCTGATTCATTGTAGAGTTGTATATTTCCTTCATTTGTTGATGGAGATTGATACATTTTACTCAGTTTCTGATACGCTAATTATTAACACTCAAACTAAACCTTGCAGAAATAATCATAGTACGAGTAAATAAGGATGATTCTATTTCGGGGTTAAAAGGGCTGCTAATAAATAAAACTAAACAAATAAGTAAACAGACAATTGGGGTTTTGAATCTATTAAATATAGTTAAAATTCAAATTCAAATCAACAATTAACCAAAAGTAGCGTATTTAGGAGCCAATATACCCTGTATTGGGCATACTAAGTAGCATGGCCCACCAAAAGCCGTGTGATTCAAGTTGTTTACTTGCTTTGGCACGACCATTTAGGGCACTTAGGTCGAGATATGATGTCTTGTACTGTACAATACATCGCCTTACTTGTCGTAAGGATTTTGTGCCTACAAGTACATTTTTCCAAGCCTACTCATTGGGGAATTGAATTTCTATATCATCCATAGTAAAGATACTAAATGACCCTCTTTTCACAATGGATTCAAGGGAACAATTGTGGACTCAAGAAGGAGTGTTACAGTAATTTCGTTTGGAGTGTGATTGTGTAAATCCTAGTAGATTGATTATAGGAATCCTATATTCCTATGAGATCTAGAAGATTTCCTTGTACAACTCGTATTACTTGGAAAGCAAGTTTCTCCTTTCCTTATTAGTTTAAATAAAGGCACAAGGCATGAGGAATATCACTCATGAATTCCTCGAGCACTTCTCTCTCTTCTCCTTGCTGCCGGTTCTCTCCCTCTCTTTTTCCCTCGATAAAATAGGCCTAGAACAGAACACATAGTTTATACTTTCATCACCTTCATCTACTCCATTTATATCTCGTTGCAGAGTATTTGTTGAACACCCTCAATTATGAGTGTCTAATGTAACAGTCCAAATCTTGTACATAAATTCCTTAACAAAATCTCATCAAGAAATCCATCCATTCAAGTCCCGCACCAACGTTGCCCAATGTCAATTCTACACCTCAGAACTTCGTACGTAATTATATAATTAAGGTGGAGTCATATTTGCATGACTTGATTCGCTTTAAACAAACAAACCACTATACATGCAAGGACAAGCCAACTCATCGTCGACAAATCACGTTATGCATCCAAATGGACCTTAAAGTAAATCTTATTTTTATCCTCGTCGACATATGGAATGATCATCTAGATTGTATCAGGTTGAAATTGGAGTCAGCATGCACACCATGTCTGCAAGACATCAAGATTACACACATTTGGCAAAGACAAGCAAAGCTTTTAATCATTAATTATCTTCAGAAACCCTTCCTTCTCATCAAAGTCCAAGACCAGCAACTCCAAAGTTGACAAGGGTCGTCCTATACTTACTAATACTGGCATACATGACTAGGCTGACCAGATGTTTGAAATTTACTAGTGGAAAAAGTGCATAGAGAGCTTTGTACATGCATGCATGGTGTCTAAATAGTGTAGCCAGTGCTTCAATATAGCATCCGTAGCCAACTACTTTCCTTAGCAAGGGTAGTATAATCACCAACTTTTTTCCCCCACATTAGCATGCAACCGAAACTCTATAACAAGAAGATCAAAAGCTTGTTAAAAACAAATCCTAAAAGGTTTTAAAATGAGTACCCAACCATAATTAAACAAGGAAACACAAAGTTAAAATTTTGCCTATAAGGTTTGTGTTGAGAATGAATCCCACGTTGATGAGAGGAGAGACCTTGCATGTGCTTATAAGTAGTTGGGCTACTTCCCATATTGCCAATTGATTTTATGGTGGAACCTCAACTTTCTTCTTGGTATTAGAGTAGGTTGTCCCATGTGTGAAGCCCTACGGCCACACGTGCTCCACGTATTAGACTTGAAAATTCGTCAAACGTGAGGAGGCATGTTGAGAATGAATCCCACAATGATGAAAGGAAGGACCTTACATGTGCTTATAAGTAGTTAAGTTACTCCCCATATTACCAATAGGTTTTATGGTGAAAACCAACTTTCTTCAGTTTGTATAAGGACAATTATAGAGACATTTTCAAGAAGATTTCAACTCTAAAAGGGTCTTTGCAAATTAGATCTCAAAAAATTATAACAATGTAGACCTATTGCGAAGCAATAAGTATATGTCAAGCACTTTGTTGAAAGCTGAGCTCACTAGGAACCACAAGATTATAAAAACTCTTAAATTGTATTGGGACAAAGAAAACAATGTCCATGGGTCTAACTGCATCACATAATCACCGTAATGACTTTGTAACACCAAGTGAAGCAGATCCAATGGTGCGAAAATTAACTTAACACACAAATTAAACCCTCTTGTTGTCAAATTGTAGTATAAATGCAAGTAGGGATCGTTCTAAACCGGGGATTATGAGGGCTTGCTAAAACCTCTAAACTGACTTAAAAACATATAAACAAAGTTAAAAACACTAAACTAGACTCAAAGAACTTAAAACAAACTCAAAGGACTCAAAACAAGCTAAAAACACTCAAATCTGCCTAAAAACACAAACTGGGCAGATTTGGACTCTAACACACTTTTGGGACACCTCAAAACACAAATCAAAACAGATTTTGACTAATAAAACACTTTAAAGTAAAGGAGGTTTTGGTTTTGATGAATTTGAAAACAAAACAAGTAAATAAGAACTAATGAAATCTGCACGAATTTGAGTAAATTGAATGGATGGAAGGCTAGCTAGGAGGTTCTTCTCCACACATGACATACTTGCACATAAACCAATTTTCAGTTGTTTTTTCGATCAATCATGAAACTCAACACCCCAGGTTAATTAAGTCCGCTTAAATTAACCTTCAAGTTCTCCTTAAGTTATTGAATTGGATGGGAAAGCGCATACAACAATTCAAGCATTCTTCAAAAGTTCTTTACGTGAACAGCACAATAAAGATACAATCAAAGATCATTAAGCATTATGAAAACTATAAGTATTGACGAGGCATTCGTTACTATGATGAGCATGAAACTCCTGCCAAGAATTTATTTAACACGATCGTTTATAAGCGACCTCCACTACTTATGAATATAAGTTTGTAACTATTAGGTGAAACTCCCTTATACTCTAGCATCATATTCATGCATGCAAACTAAGTGTGCACTCTTAATAAACATACAGGAATAAGTTATCAATCAAGCAGTTAAACAAATTGAATTCACAACTTATGAAATCACAACTGAAGGTAATCAAATCATATTGCAAGCATGAACACGGTTTCGAATTCCCCCCTAGCTAAGGGGGGTTTAGTTCCTCATACTCACAAAGTAAAGATAAACAAATTTAGACATTGAAAACAAAAGAATGAAAACACCTAAAAACGCTCCAACAATCCAACTTGAATGGCAAGCACGTCCAAGGGTCCTCATTCTTCTCTTTGTTGCGGCACAAGGTGTGGTTTGATGGATGAGTGGTAAATTATGGTGGTGGATGGATATAGGTGAGTTATGGTGAAGGGCGGATGGGTGGATTGTGTTCTCTCGGCCAAGGAATGAAAGTGTAAGTGTATGGAGTTGTGAGATGTGAATGTAGTGTCTTTTGATGGATCTTTTTCTCCCCTCCAAATTATGGTGAAGGATGGATGTATTTATAGGCTAGGGAGAGAAGTGTATGGAGTTGTAATGAGTGGATGTAATGGGTGTAGTGGGTGAGTGTTGTGGTAATGAGTGGATGTAATGGGTGTAGTGGGTGAATGTTTGGTAATGAGTGGATGTAATGGGTGTAGTGGGTGAGTGTTTGGTAATGAGTGGGTGAGTGTTTGGTAATGAGTGGATGTAATGGGTGTAGTGGATGGATGTTTGGTAATGAGTGGATGTAATAGGTGTAGTGGATGAATGTTTGGTAATGAGTGGATGTAATGGGTGTAGTGGGTGAATATTTGGTAATGAGTGGATGTAATGTGTGTAGTGGGTGAGTGTTTGGTAATGAGTGGATGTAATGGGTGTAGTGGATGGATGTTTGATAATTGTAGGTCAACACACTTGCACACAAACATGCTAATTTCTAGCCTTCAAATCTTCAAAAACGTCCATCCTCATGTCTCCATGCTTGCACTATCCAATCTTGGCCCAAAAATGCTCCAAATAGCACTTTGTCACTAACTTTGTTATTTGAACCTACAAACACACGAAAATAGCTTAAAGTAAATGCCAAGAAACAAGCTAACTAAGTTGCATAAATATGCTCCTATCAAATTCTCCCACACTTAGCTTTTGCTAGTCCTCGAGCAAAACAAAAGAAACAAAACGAAACAAAACAAACAAAACAAACAAAACACAACCTAACCTTCCAACATTTGCCTCAGTGATTTTCAATGAAACATGACATGCCAAAGATCACCACTTACATAGATTTAAGCATTCCTTACCCTCAAGCATACTTAATCATAGTCACCATTCACTAGCTCACATTTAATCAATTAAAACAACATTTTGAATATAGTAACATGCTTTAGAGAATTTCCTCAATTCCTTACTAGATACACTCTTATTTTCACATAAGAATTTCTGACTACACTCCCTATACTAGGTATATGTGAGAAGATTGATGTAAACATGAAAACTAGTACTCACATATGTTTTTCAACAAAGAAGCAATTTCTGGAATTATTAATTCATGTATATATATGATCTCATGAATGGAATGCTACTACTTAGATGCGAGAACCAGTGACACCATATGCTCATATCAATTTCAAACTCCACAAATTGAAACACACAACACTCAAGATTGAAGTCAAGGGTTGTAACAAGGCTTGGGGGTAATGGCTTACAAAGAAAGGATAGGAATAACAAACGTTCTTAAAGTGATAGCAAGCAAAGTAATGGAATCGACACTTGGAATTTACTTTAGAATCCAAAAATCAACTTTTAAACACAAAGGGAAGATTCATGCAACACTTAGGGTCGAATTCAATGCTTTGGACCCTTTCTTCAACAAACAACACTTTAGAGCTCTTTCTCATAAATTTTTCAACTCTTTTCACAACTTTTCTTCTTTTCATTCTATTTTCCACCAATTTTTCTTTCTCTTTTTCTTTTCCTTTTCCTTTTCTACCCGTGCCTTATGAAGGACTTTGGCACACACACACACAAGAATCACTTCCCCCACACTTGTTTTTCTGCAAAAGTTCAACAAAAGGAATTCCTTCTAAATTATGCTTTACTATGCTTCAAGAACAAGGGTATGGATGGTCCTAATCTAGGCTAGGTGAGGATAGTGTGGGTAACAAAGAACATAGGCAACACAAGGCTCAACGGGGTTAAACTTAAACACATAATGAAATAAGGGCACAGCAATTTGGCTTTGGTGGTCACTACACAACTTCATCTTGAATATGTGTTATGCAAATCAATAGCATGCTTTGAATGAAATAGGCATGAGTTCTAGCATTTGGAACTAAATGATGAAACGCCTTCTAAGTAGCAACCAAGCAAAGAATAATGAGATCATGCAACGACTTTAGAAAACAATGATGCACAGATTATTAACTCTCCGAATAAATGTTTAGGCTCAAGTCTCACAAGGTTGTAGTGTTCATTTGAGTTCCTTCCTTCAAGCATGTTACAAAAACTGATTTTTCCTTTATGATTGCATGTGAATTCATAAATTATAACCACAACCAAGCATACACCAAAGAGTAAATCAATTTTCATCCATGTTTATAACTCTCTTTTAAAAATCATGTAATTAAAAACCAAATCCTCATCATTGTGTTGGAAGGTACCCTAACACACAAATAAACACAAAAAAACAACTCTTTTTGGGTTTTTCAAAACAATTTTTTTTTTCAAATTTTTATGAGATTTTCGGATTTTTAAGTCAAAACACACTAAAACACTCCTAAATAGCTTAAAAACAGCAAGGAACAACACTAGAAGTAATGAGTGATAAACTCCTACAAATTTCATGCAAAACAACTTGGTTACCCCCCCCAACACTTAAATCAAACATTGTCCTCAATGTTTCAAGCATAAACTCACACAAAACAAGCAAACAAACAAACAACGAATAAACATGACAAGTATGGTAAAGTAAAACCCAGACAGAGTAGAGTTTAAGAACGCAAATCTGGTTTTGAAGATAGATGATCTTGGCGACTTTCCACAGCTTTGATCTCGAACTGCTTTGGAATTCTGAGCGAGGAATATGAGAGTTCCTTGGTTTCAAATCAGACTCCTTCTGCTGGGTTGATTTGATTGTGCAGTCTGCATTCTTCTCTGCTTGTTTCTTCTGCACTGCAGGCAGGCAAGAGGTAGAGGTGTCGGTCTGTTTCTTTCTTCAATCTTTCCAGGTGCCCACCTCTTGCTTTCTTTCTCCTTGTCCCTAGCTGATGATGAATTGGCAAATTGTCTCCACATGCTTCGAGGTATCATTTTCACTTCCCTTATCTGTTCCTCAGGCAGATGTGGTAGACGAAGAGGAAGCATAAGATGATGAAGATGAGTACTCGAAAGCAAGGCTAGGTAAGCAATCAGGAAGGGGTTCCAGGCAGTCGGTTCTAGATCGGAAGATTGATACCAAGTGCTGGCTGATTGCTCTCTTTCTCTTTGTCCCAAAACAACGACAAGGAGAAGGACATGGAGAAAGCATGATATGAAATACTCTTGCTTTCAACTTTCATGATATGAAATACTTTTGCTTTGGATGAGTTGTTTGCAGAGGTACCCTAAGGAATAAGGAACACTGAGTGACTCGAGATGGTTTGTTGGAAAGGCATTCTCGGAAAAGAAAAAGGGTTATGTATGTCTGCCTTGCAATGGAGGGTGAAGGGTGACATTTATAGGAATTAATAACCGGTACTATTCTTTCACTCTTGTCAGCAACCGTTGGATGATTTAATAGTAAACTTCATGTGCTTTCTACTTCACAAGAGATCTTCGACAGATTGCCCGTAATTTTCGTAAGGCTGAGTATGCATGTGACAAACGCTGACACGTCTGGAAAAGCAAGTGCCTCTTCAATATCTGGAATCGGCCCTTCAAAAAACTACCCGTGATTTTCGCAAAGCTGACTCTGCATGTGAGAAATGCTGACACGTCTGGAAAAGCAAATGCCTCTTCGATATCTGGAATCGGCGTTTCGACAAACTGCCCGTGATTTCCGCAAAGCTGACCCTGCATGTGACAGATGCTGACATGTCTGGAAAAGCAGATGCCTCTCCGATATTTGGAATTGGCGCTTCGACAAACTGCCCGTGATTTCCGTAAAGCTGACTCTGCATGTAACAGATGCTGACACGTCTAGAAAAGTAGATGCCTCTCCGATATCTGAGCTTGCCTCTTCGATCTCTGAAATCCCGTCGAGTGCAGAGGTTGCATGTGACAAGTGCGGACAAATCTGGAAAAGAATATTGGCCGTGGTTTCTAAGCAAGCCCAACTTTTGAGAAAGCTAGCACCTTTTCAATTTTTGAGTTGGCCTCTTCGATTTCTTAGCTCGCCTCTTCGATCTCTGAAATCCCGTCGAGTGCTGATTTTTATAGAGGTACGCAGGACGTTCAAAGCACACTTGAATTTCTGCCTGTAGAAACTCCATTCTTGCACTTCTACGATCTTGACTTGTCCGACCTCTTCTTTCTTTAACACCTCTAAAAATGTCTGGCCCCTTCGACCGTCGTTTTGACTTGAACCTTGGTGAAGAGGTAGCCCTGCCTTCTCCAGACAACATATGGCGCCCATCCTTCATATTCCCTACTGGTCATCTTACCGTTGGGGATTCAGTGATGAAGAATGATATGACAGCTGCGGTGGTGGCCAGGAACCTTGTCACTCCCAAAGATAACAGACTACTTGCCAAACGGTCTGATGAGTTGGCTGTTAAGGATTCTCTGGCTCTAAGTGTGCAGTGTGCAGGTTATGTGTCTAATATGGCCCAACGCCTATTTGCTCGAACCCGTCAAGTTGAATCATTGGCGGCTGAAGTGATGAGTCTCAAACAGGAGATTAGAGGGCTCAAGCATGAGAATAAACAGTTGCACAGGCTTGCACATAATTATGTTACAAACATGAAGAGGAAGATTGACCAGATGCAGGAATCTGATGGTCAGATTTTACTTGATCATCAGAGGTTTGTGGGTTTGTTCCAACAACATTTGCCTTCATCTTCTGGGGTTGTACCATCAACCTCTGATGCTTCCTTCTTCTGGGGCTCCGCCGACTGTTGAGGCTCCGCCGACTACTGAGACTTCTCCTAAGCAGCCTTTGTGAAGGCTCCCTCTTGTAGCTTTTTTTTTGCTTAATGTTCCTTTTTTTTATGAATATAAAAATACCTTGCATAACTGTCAGTATTTCAAAAATAAACCCACACCAAAAACAATTAAACAAGCAACAAATAAAAATGACAATCATGACAAAATAAAACTACAGAAAAGGGAAGGTTTTTAGAAACGCAAAACTGATTGTGGAGCAATTCAAAAATCTTCCTTATTTGAATACATGGGTTGCCTCCCAAGAAGCGCTTGCTTTAACGTCTTCCAGCCGGACGAAACTTCCTTCTAAACTTGGATAGGGCCTATAGCATGGAATTGATCCTTGAATGGAAGGCGATACTTGACGTGATCTGGAAATGGTTTAAATTCTAGTGTAGGTGCCTGAATCATCAAAATCAGCAAGTTAGTATATAATAAAATCGAAATTGGAGAAGATGGCTTACTTGCTTGCTCCAACATAAACTCAATTACGAACACCACATCTTTGAAGGTTGCAGGGATATAGGACTTGGTCAGATTTGGTGTTTTGAGAGCTATGACTTGTCCCGTGTCATAAAATCCAACTTCTTTGGGAATTTTCATCTCAAGTGTATTTTCTTTGATGAATTCTAGACATTCCCCATCCGCTTCTTGCTCTTGATTCTTTGGAAAGGTTTCGAATATGCCTTTCTCACCTTTTTCTTCCTTGGATTGCATGATCCTGCAAGGAATAAGGACATTTGGTGAAACGGGGTGAGGACAAATTGAATGTAGGTTTACCTTGGTTGTAGTGGACGACATAGATGGCATATGGGGTTGCGGCAAGGGTGGTTCTTCCCTTGCCGTGGCCTTGTTATTCTCTTATTCTTCGAGCAGCAGCTGTTCATCCATGTTTTGGCTTGGTTTGGATGTCTTGGGTTCACCTCCAACCTCCATAGCACTTCCCAAAGTGATAGCATCATGGATTTCAAAATCTTCCTTCAAATTTTCAATAGTTGAGTTGGAGAGTTCACTTTGCTCTTGAATTTGTGCCATGAACTCCATAATCTGCCCAACTTGCTTTTCCAATTCTCCCGTCTTATTGGTTTGATTTTGCATCTCTTTGTTTCCATTTTCTAGTTCAAAGAGGTGAGTAACTTATTAAACATATCATTATCCAAAGACGTACCTGAATTGAATTGGGCAGATTGTTATGGTGGCTGCATAGGTCTTGAATAGAATTCCTCTTCTTGCTGCCAATACCCATCTTGTTGGAATTGTTGAGGTTCTCCCCACATGTAATCTGTATAATCTCTCCAATCGGAATTGTAAGCATTGGAAAATATGTTGTCCCATGATTGGCTATGGCCTTGATAACCTCAAGCATCTTCATTCGCAGCGAATTGAGAACATTGATGAGTTGGATATCCTTGCCCATAGGACATACCTTCTGTAGGGACACTTTGCATTGTGGTCCTTTTGGCATATTGTGACAATTGAGAAGTAAGTTTCGCCAATTGAGCTTGAATGGTAGCAAAATCCATGTCTTACTTCTCTAGGACCTGAAATCAAGGAAACAAAACTAAATCAAATATCATAAGTAAAAATAAAAGACACAAATATAAACAAAGTCAGTGACTAAAACAAAAGACATGAAAAAGAAACAACGGGGGATTAGCAAAGTTGCTAATCCCCGGCAACGGCGCCAAAAATTTGATGCGAAAATTAACTTAACACACAAATTAAACCCTCTTCTTGTCAAATTGTAGTATAAATGCAAGTAGGGATCGTTCTAAACCGGGGATTATGAGGGCTTGCTAAAACCTCTAAACTGACTTAAAAACATATAAACAAAGTTAAAAACACTAAACTAGACTCAAAGAACTTAAAACAAACTCAAAGGACTCAAAACAAGCTAAAAACGCTTAAATTTGCCTAAAAACACAAACTGGGCAGATTTGGACTCTAACACACTTTTGGGACACCTAAAAACACAAATCAAAACAGATTTTGACTAATAAAACACTTTAAAGTAAATGGGGTTTTGGTTTTGATGAATTTGAAAACAAAACAAGTAAATTAAAGAACTAATGAAATCTGCACGAATTTGAGTAAATTGAATGGATGTAAGGCTAGCTAGGAGGTTCTTCTCCACACATGACATACTTGCACATAAACAAATTTTCAGTTGTTCTTTCGATCAATCATGAAACTCAACACCCCAGGTTAATTAAGTCCGCTTAAATTAACCTTCAAGTTCTCCTTAAGTTATTGAATTGGATGGGAAAACGCATACAACAATTCAAGCATTCTTCAAAAGTTCTTTACGTGAACAACACAATAAAGATACAATCAAAGATCATTAAGCATTATGAAAACTATAAGTATTGACGAGGCATTCATTACTATGATGAGCATGAAACTCCTGCCAAGAATTTATTTAACGCGATCGTTTATAAGCGACATCCACTATTTGTGAATATAAGTTTGTAACTATTAGGTGAAACTCCCTTATACTCTAGCATCATATTCATGCATGCAAACTAAGTGTGCACTCTTAATAAACATACACGAATAAGTTATCAATCAAGCAGTTAAACAAATTGAATTCACAACTTATGAAATCACAACTGAAGGTAATCAAATCATATTGCAAGCATGAACATGGTTTCGAATTCCCCCCTAGCTAAGGGGGGTTTAGTTCCTCATACTCACAAAGCAAAGATAAACAAATTTAGACATTGAAAACAAAAGAATGAAAACACCTAAAAACGCTCCAACAATCCAACTTGAATGGCAAGCACGTCCAATGGGTCCTCCTTCTTCTCTTTGTTGCGGCACAAGGTGTGGTTTGATGGATGAGTGGTAAATTATGGTGGTGGATGGATATAGGTGAGTTATGGTGAAGGGTGGATGGGTGGATTGTGTTCTCTCGGCCAAGGAATGAAAGTGTAAGTGTATGGAGTTGTGAGATGTGAATGTAGTGTCTTTTGATGGATCTTTTTCTCCCCTCCAAATTATGGTGAATGGTGGATGTATTTATAGGCTAGGGAGATGAGTGTATGGAGTTGTAATGAATGGATGTAATGGGTGTAGTGGGTGAGTGTTGTGGTAATGAGTGGATGTAATTGGTGTAGTGGATGGATGTTTGGTAATGAGTGGATGTAATGGGTGTAGTGGGTGAGTGTTTGGTAATGAGTGGATGTAATAGGTATAGTGGATGGATGTTTGGTAATTGTAGGTCAACACACTTGCACGCAAATATGCTGATTTCTAGCCTTCAAATCTTCAAAAACGTCCATCCTCATGTCTCCATGCTTGCACTATCCAATCTTGGCCCAAAAATGCTCCAAAATGCTTCAAATAGCACTTTGTCGCTAACTTTGTTATTTGAACCTACAAACACACGAAAATAGCTTAAAGTACTAAAATAACTAGAATTCAACTAAGTAAATGCCAAGAAACAAGCTAACTAAGTAGCATAAATATGCTCCTATCATCCAACAAATCAAACAGCTCCACCCCTTCGCACATAAATTTGAAAGAGAACCAATAGACCAACATGAAAAAAAAAATAAAGAAATTCTCATAATGAAAGAAATCAAAACCATCAAACTCCTAGTGAGTTTCTAGAAATTATTAAACATAATCAAAACTAAGAGCAGAAAACAGTGCCACTCCACATCCTCCCGACATTCAAAAGTGTGTAGTGCCTTACCAACTAAACCTATAGTGCCATATTGGCTAAACCTTAACTTGACGCAATTCAACAATTAAAGTGATAGAGCCAAAATCTTGTGTTGGTTGTGTGCGTGGGCCAAAAGACGAACATTATCCCAACATTTCACGACAGCAATTCGTTATCAAAAACTAAATAAGAGCAAGGGAATAGAGAAAAAAAAACCAAAAATGATTGTTAAGAAGGGTTGTTGCCAACCCTAAGGCCACAAGTAGGAGTCAGCGACATAGGGGATTTCACAGTCTTATTAAAGCAACTCCAGCGGGAGTAGGAGCCCGATGGACCGGTGACAAAAATGACACAATAGCCCCAGCAATATGCTCCAGCCCATGCAGGCAATGGGGTCAAGGAAGGCCTGAGTGAGAGGCCAGGCTCGAATTGGTGGCCCGAGAGCCTGAGGCCACATGATGCAATGCTAACATCAGCCACTTTATAAAATAAATATAAAAAATTTAAAAAAATAATTTTTTTTTTTTAAATGTAAACAATTACTAAAAAAAATCCGAAAAAAAATTAAAAATTAAAAAAAAAAATTTAATTTTCTATAAATATCTTATCATTATCTTCCACTTTACACCACAATTTTATATTTTCTCAAATACTTTGGATTGTAATTTCTTATTTAATGAAGCGTGGTACAACGAGACCGATTAAAAATCATATCCAAAATTTGAAATAAAATTATTTTATAAAATAAAAAATACTAATATTTTATTGCCTATTGTCATAGCTAGTCAGTTTAGGGGTGGAGATGCAAAAGACATTTACTGTTCATTAAAGGCAGTTACTGTTCACTGGAGGATTCAATTGTAAGTTGCCCTATGAGACCTTTGCAACGCTAGAGTTGTTCTTAGGCTAAAATTTCTGATAGAATGGCGTACTTCCAATAAAAGAATTGTATGTTACCCAAAAAAATTAAAAAAATAGTAAAGTAAAAAGACTGACGTACCATGCGAAATTGACCAAAACAGAAATTTTGCCTAGTTTGAGTATTCTCTTGGCAGGCTATTGATGAATTGGACCACAAGTTTTTTTTTTTTTTTTTTTTTGAGAAAAAAGTAATAATTATAATGAAAGAGGCCCAATATACACAGATTCAAAATATAGACCACCAATAGAAACCAAAAAGAAGCCCAAAAACGTACTTTTGAGCCAACACAGAAAAAAAAAAAAAAAAACCACCGAAACAACCTAGTAACTTCCAACCAACGCCGATGTTGGACGCCTATACCCATCTGAAACCAAAATCCCCTGCTAACATTTGAAATCAAACCATACAAAGTCCCAAAAAAATGAAAGAGGAAGACTCCAAATTCTTCCAAAGAGCATAGCATCGTTCACCATCACCCAACGAAAGAAACCAGTGGGAAGAAGCCCACGAGCAGCAGTGCCATCAAAGGCGCCCTGAGGAAAGGAGGTAGTGTAAACACCCGAGTCGGAACTCCACACAGTATCTGAGAGAACCATGAAAAGGGAAAGAAGTCACTCACACAGTGGTGAAAATAGCTCTCATACAGAGAGAAACTCAGTAAACTTTAATACTAATAAGTTTATTGAGTAGTTTTATAATAAACTTTAATATTAAAAAGTGAGATTTTATTCTAAAAGACCTCGATGTAATTACCAAGAAAACCGTGTAATCATAATTTGTATATTATTTTGTCAAAACGGGATTTCCAACTACATCATCACCCTATACATATGTCAAGGGTTATGGATTGACTCCAATCTACATATGTGAAGGAAGTAGGTTGTCAAATAATCATAAGAGCATCTTCAATGGAGGCTTTATTTTCTATGAGCATACTACATTTTAAGCTTTAGTGAGAAATTTTATCCCCAATGAGCCGGAAATGAGGTTAGATCCACCACTTGGGTTAACAACTTCCTTTATTGGGTAGCATAAAATTGGGTTATATCTAACTCCAAAAAATAGTTGGTCCCACGAAAGGAGTAGCAACCCATGTGAGTCAAATTTTATCACCCTCATTCCACTTGCGAATACACTTATATTCTCCTTTTATTCTTTTATTAATTCTTTTTTTTACATATTTTTGTTCCAATAATCCTTCCACATTTTGTTTGTATGTTTAATGCTTAAGACATAAAATGATATAAGTTATTCTACTAAAAAGGCTCACTTTTATTAATCTAAAATTTAGATTTCTCCCTTGGAACTTTAACACATCATATATATTTTTCCTGACTTAAACGCGTTTATTGGTTTTTAACAAAAAAAAATCCATTAAATATACTTTATGGAGAGAAATTCTTTTATAAAGTCTTAGAGATTCATCGGAATTCTAAAATTGGCTATATCCATAACTTTTTTGGCTCTATATAAAGCTCTTTATTGGAAGAGGATGAGTAAAAACAATAAATAAATAAAAAAAGGTCATACCCAGTGCACAAGGCTCCCGCTTTACGCAGGGTCTGGGAGAGGTGAATGTCGGCTAGCCTTACCCCCATTTATGGAGAGGCTGCTCCCAAGTCTCGAACCCGAGACCTACTGCTCATGGGCGAAGGCACTTGCCATTGCACCAAGTGCAACCTCTTAAAAACAATAAATAAATAAAAAATAAAAAATAAACCATTTTGCCTTTCACAACAAGTAACAATATGTGCAGACACCTTTCCCTTCTCTCCAGCTGTTGTTGTTTCAAATGGGCAAGACAGGTGGAAAAGGCAACATCTACCAGGAACAGGAAATGCCATTTTCCTCGTATCACGTGCATGGCACGTGAATGAACCTGCCACCATACCCCACCACGTGGCAGAACTACTAGAGCCTAAAGAAGTATCCACGTGCAGGGTTTGAAAAGTATGCTTGCTCTTGCTCGCTCTGTGCCACAGCGGCAGTGGCATTAAGATCGGTGAAATTGTGGGGTCCCTCAAATCCCCTCCATCACAAGTTTCCTTTTTCTTTTCAATTTCAATTTCAATTTCAATCATTCATTTACTTGTTATGATTGTTAATTAATTGCATATTTTTATGATATTTTTCAATATGAAATAACACAAGTTTTTTAGTCGTTAGATTTTTGTTTTTAGTATTCATTGTGAACGCAAGATTGGTTTATAAATTACGTGCTCAAGAAATTAAAAGACATAGTGTTAGTTAGGTCTAGACGTGGATTAGTTAAAGTGGTAACTAATGAGTTAATTTAGCCTTCAACTTAATTTTACATTGTCACAAGTTTTAAGACCAACCCTTACAAATTTATAAGAACAAAAACACTGAGTGAGCTTAATTTTAGGAATTGATGCTTCTGTTTTCGCTTTGAAATTTTTTCGAGTGATTTGCTATGTTTTTTTTTTTTTCATTTACTGAGGCCTTCTGTTCTCTATTTTTAAAGATCATGCTTGTGTTCTCCTATATGAGAATTTACTTATCTCTCATTTATAATTAACGTATTTTTATTGTACGAACATTATAATTGGAACTGTTTATTTTCTTTATTATTATCTAAAGATTATATCTACAAAAAAAAAATCATTCGATTTTGAGATTGTTTAGTTATCCATACGTGCCAAACTAATCAACGGTTTTGATAACAAATAACATCCTTACGATGAACCGTCAATTTGTTTGAAGCATATCAGTGACTAAAAGATTTTCAAATTGAATGATTTTTAATAAATATAATTTTTAGGTGATGATAAAGAGAATGTATAGTGAAAATTATGATTTCTGTATAGTAAAAATGCGTTAATCATTAGTTGGGGGACAAATAAGTTCCTAAGGGAACACCACCATTATCTATTTTTATGAGATTATCCATTTGATAAAATTGTTGATTGTTGTTTCACATAAAAAAAAAATATCAATGAATCTTATATATGCTTAAAAAGGTTGAGCCACTTCTCTCGTTGCGAATTAATTTTTAAAATAAAAACGTCAAATTTCTTCAATAATATAAGGGTCACTTCAAGGAGAGCAACTAACTACAAATCACAGGTGCAACACTATTTTAGTGTCCCCTTGCCAATAATTCAATCTAATATAGACAAACATGTACACATATCTTGATATTATTAATATAAGATACATCAATATTATACTCATGTTATGTAAGTTGTTTGTGACACTGCAAAAGTAAAGATGTGGACTTTGCGACCCACAAAGTTGGAAGCATTGGAGATTGGGGAGCTGAGGGTGAGGTTGCACTTATACAATGAAACAAGATGTGTACCCCATTTATTCTCTGACTTCCCTTTTAATAAAGATGTTGCAATATTTTGATTGTTTGCGGGCCGGTTTGGACCACTGAATGCTAACTGGTGAGTGGTGACGACTACTACTCCTCCATCCTCTATGTTCATACTTGAAAGCTAATCAGAAAATATCAACTAACCTAAGTTTGGAGTTGGACCACCCCACTTTTTATACAAACCTTTTAATTATTAGAGATTAACTTAGAAGTTAATTAATTACCTATGCTTGAATAATTTTGAGGTTCATTAGTGTAGTGTCCGGATTAATTTCTAGGTTAATTACCAGTACTTTTGAGGTTTATAACTATAGCTATGTTTGGATTATTTCATATGTTTTTTTTAAACCACTGATGTTTTGTATGGAGTAAAAAATAATCTAAAAAATTATGGAAGTGACATGTGAATTTTTTGGTGAAAAAGACAAGATTACCCTCGAGACACTGGGATTCCCACGCACATACAACAGACAATAACGGCTCAATCAAGAAAGATTCAAAAGTGATCAATATGGTATTTATTCAAATCCCTTTCATCATTCCTCATAATCCCTTGTTGATTTTATTCAAAGGGTATATCCCAAAGCTTCCTATTTAAATTAGGAATAATTGCCATGTTAATTGCAAAAAATTATTTTACATAATATCTTGCAATTATTCTCCAATTGCCACTATATATGGCCAGCCACTCTCCGTCCAAAAGGCCAGCCACCCTCCTATAAATACTCTAATCATCCGATTAAAAGGCTAAGCAATTTGCTCTCCACAAACTCCTAAAAACATTCTTTTCAAAATTCTAATTTTGGCATCGGAGGTTTTTCGGCCAAAGCCCCCCCCCCCAAAAAATTCATTGTGGGCGCATGACGCTTTTAGCCTTAATATTAGGTGTTATTATTTTGTATGTGCATTTTCATCAAAGGAAGAGACGACGGAAATTTGCATCCACAAATTGGTGCTTTCATTGAGAGTTTGATTCACACACTCAAAAAAGACTCTCGCATTCAAAGTTTCTTATTTCTTGTTCGTTAACAAACTTTTTCGTATGTTCTTATTCCTAGAATTTTTTAATTCTATGAATAGATGTAGGAGAAAAATACAATGGCGTGAAATTCGAAAACCACAAGGAACGGAACTTCCTACGTTCAAGTATTTCGACCAAGTGATGGAGATCAAGACGTAGCCCTAGCACAATGATCCATGAGGCTCAACGCGATGGCAAAATGAGAAACCTTGCCACGACGGAGCACCACCACCATGGCAGCCACGACAACTGTCGTGGTAGTGGGGAGTGGGATAGCTCCATGGCAACGAGGGCACGATAAGCAGGGAGCAGTAAGCAGCCACAAGCCCAGGCTCATGCCACTTAACAGCAGCAGGCTTAGGCCCAAAAAGCAGCCCAAGCCGTTGCCCCAGTAGTGCAGGCCCAAGTTGTCAAAGCCTAAGCAGCTATGGCAAATGGAGCTACTTAGCACTCGTAGGCCCAAGGCTAACGTGCTCCAAAGCTGAGCCCATGCTTATCACCCATGTGCACCGCATACGTGGCAGCCCACGCACGTGGCCCACCTAGCAGCCTAAATCTGTCCAAGACCGGTTCAACTGTCCCGGCTTTTGATTTATACATCGATGATTGAACCGGGGATATTTTCACCCTTTTTTTCACAGATTTGATCCATCCTGGTTCAAATCTCGTGTCTGGGGTCCACTACACTTTTACCACCCATGGAGAAACCAACCATCCAAGTTCTTTCATCCCACATGGCGAACAACACTTGTCCCGACAAGTAGTAGAATTGACGACCACCCTCGCGCAGCAGATAACCTTGGTGAATCAGCTTTTGCATCGTACCGAGATGCAGCGTGCCCCAGACGATGTGTCTCGAAACAGCATAAGGGCAGATGATGAACCTCTCTAGCAGCATCTCGGCAAGCAGCCCTCGACTAGCCACAAATCGAGTGTTCTGGCAATGTACACTTTCGTCTGGGCCCTCGAGATAGCGTATATTTTTATCTTAGTACGCGGAGGAGCGTGCACTCCCGATTAAGCCCACGGACGAGCATACATTCACGGTTGGGGCCACACTTCGATAATCAACATAGACAACCTTCCAAGCAAAGTGTTCATTCGTGGTTAGGCCTACAAAGAGCATCATCCACTTCACATCAAAGTAGGCAACACTACGAACAGAGAGAAACAGTCACTTAATCCGGCTCAAGTTCAACCAGCAGCCTCCTAGTAACCTACTCATCTGCTAGGAACGTACCGCATGCACCGTAGCCAAGACATAGATGAGCAGAGCATAGGAAAGGGCAACCTAGATCAGCAGGTCACGACAGGGGGCAGCCGCAAGCTTCGTTACCCTAGCAAAGGAAAATTCATGAAAAAGCAGAGAGGTTTCTGATCGAACGATAGCGCGACTTCCAGTGCAATGAAGTCATTAACGAGGCGCTCTGATGAGACATGACCAACATAAGTGGGTCACCTTTCACGAACAAGATCAAGCAGGCTAAGCCTCCACGCGACTTCAACATGCCACATTTCACATCTTTCAAGGGAGATGGAGACCCAGAGAGGCACCTAAAGCACTATCGCAACACAATGATCCTTTATCAGAACAAGAACGCCATCATGTGCAAGATATTTACCACAACTTTGCAAGGCGATGAGCAAGATTGGTTCCACACCTTGCCGCTACAATTCATCCGGAGTTTCAATGAGCTTTCTTTGGCTTTCACCAAAGAATATTCATTCTATCACTCGATCAAGAAGAAGTCCGACCACTTATTCAACATCAATAAAAACCTAAAAAAGTCGTTATGCGACTATGTGAAGAGGTTCAAAGCAAAGAAGGCAAACATAGTCAGATGCAACGACTCGATAACTAGTGCAACTTCCCAAAAAGACTCCCAGTACACCACCTCATATTCGGAGAATTGATCATAGGAGAAGATCTAACTTTGGCAAACTTATTCACTTTGGCAGAAAAGCTTGCACATTGGGACGAGGTACAGTGAGCAGACAAGGCACTTGAGCAATCTCGAAAAGAATCGGCAATAGCTTAAAAGAAGAATGATAAAAAGCAGTACCACAACAAAATCAAGCAGGAGGCTAAGTACAGGGACTAATCCCCGACTAAAGGAGGCCTGACGCCTAAGAATTACACTAAGTTCTTGATCTCGATCCACCAAATCCTCCATGACATCAAGAGTGAACCATGGTTCAAGCTACCGAAGCAATCGAATGGAAACACCTCCTAGTTGGATCACACCAAGTACTAGGCATTCCGTCGAGATCCTGGTCACATAATTGATAACTGCTACACTTGGAGGTATTGCCTGGAGAAGTTGGTGAAAGAATGCAAGGTCAACAGATACTTGGACAAGCCAGATGCATAGCCTAAAAGAAACACAGACGCAGACGAAAAACCACCAACCAAGACAATTTGGATCAATGACATCTTCGCCAAATCCGAGCACTTGAGGCTTACCAGCAACTCCAAGAAGAGAAAGATATAATAGGCTCTATTGGTCTCTCAAATCAAGGCAGTCGAATCCTGACCTGGTCCCATCATTGGATTCACCGAGTAGGATGCCGAAGGCATCGACTTCCCACACGACGACCCCGTTAATGATATATGTCCAACTAGCGTATGCTATAGTCGACAGAATGATGGTTAACAACGAAAATGTGGTTAACTTACTTCAGCTCTCAGTAATTTAAAAGATAGGCCTTGAAAGCATAATCGTACGTCAAATACTCACCAGATTCAACAGACACACCTCGATTGTTATCGACAAAATTACACTTGGTGTGAGAACACCGCCAATTGTCTTAAAGCAGACATTCACAATAGTAGCGACTCGTCTCCCTACAATGGGACTCTAGGGTGACCTTGGCTAATAAAGATGGATGCAATAACCTCTATCAAGTATCAAAAGATCTGATTTTGAATCCCGAGATGAGGAGTCAGAGAAATCAAGTCTGACTAGGCCACTTTTCGACGATACACTATTCAAGTACCAAACAAGTCAAAGAAGAAGTCATTTACCCTCGTAGAGACAACCGAATTTTAAAGGGCTGACAAAGCTACCAAATACCAAATACAGTAGACGGATCAAAAAGATGGTGTCCAAATCAACACACAAGCAAACGAGACGAGATGGAAACCCGAAGATGATGTCGAGCATTCTTAATCCCAAGCAGCCAAAGAAGATGGCTAGAATCGGCTTAAGTCTGAGCCCGAAGAAAAATGAGGAGCTCACGGATTTCCTTAGGGAAAATCGTGACATCTTCACATGGTCACCTTCTGACATGTCCAGTATTGACCCCAAGGTAGCTTGTAGCAAGCTGCACGTCGACCTCGCTGTCAAACTGGTGATCCAAAAGAGAAGACAGTTGGTACTCGAATGAGTAGCGATTATTGAAGCGGAAATCGGCAAGCTACTGGTGGTCAGGTTCATATAAGAGGTATCACACTTAGCATGGCTTGCCAATGTAGTGTTAGTAATGAAGAAAGAGAATAGCAAATAGAGAGCTTGCTAGACTACACCGACCTCAACAAAGCATGTGTGAATGATCCTTATACAGTTCTCTAAATCGATTTGCTAGTAGATTCAGCCTTTACAAACCCGCTGCTCAATTTCTTGGATGTGTACTCTGGCTACAACCAAATAGCCATGCACAAGCTTGACAATGAGAAAACCGCATATGAGACACATACTGCTACAAAGTCATGCCTTTTAGCCTCATGAACATCAGAGTTACTTACCAACGACTAGTAAACATAATGTTCAAGAAGCAAATTGGAGTAACCATGGAAGTCTACATTGACGACATCATGGTGAAAAGAAAACAACGATCAGACCATATCAAAAACTTGGTGAAAACTTTCAAGATTCTTAGAAAGTACAAGATGAAGCTCAATCCCGCCAAATACACATTCGGAGTATCTTCAGGCAGATTCGTAGGGTACCTTGTAACCCAACAAGGAATCAAAGCATATCCTAAGCAGATCTGAACAACCTTAGAGATGAAGTCTCCAATGACCTTAAAGGAGATCCAAAGCTTGACTGGAAAAGCAGTCGTGCTCAACTGCTTCTTTTCGCGATTCATTATTCGATGCAACTTTTTTCAAAACAACCGAAAGGGCATAGTAAGACAAATGGGATGATGAGTGCGAAAAAACTTTCCAAGAATTGAAGAAGTATATCACATCACCTCCCTTACTATCCAAGCCGAAAGTAACGGAGAACTTTTACATCTACTTGGCAGTTTCAGAAGTAACAGTGAGCTATACCTTCATACGAGAAGAGATAGGGGCTAAAATGTTGGTATTCTACATTTCTAAAGCTCTTCTCGATGTGGAAACTAGATATCCGAAGATCGAGAACTTGATTTTGGAGCTAGTTGTTGCAACTCGGAAGCTCAAACCATATTTTCAAGCTCATACAGCCATCATCATAACTTAATATCATCTACAATCAATCCTACATGGTCATGACGCTTTTCAACGAGTAATGAAATGAGTGTTGGAACTTAGCCGGTACGGCTTAGTTTACTGACCCCGCACAGCGATAAAGGCCCAAGCCTTGGCATATTTCATATCAAAATTCATACCGAGCCTAGGCGATGCAACAGCTTGCCTGCCCAACAAAGACTTCTGGCATTTGCACTTTGATGGCGCATCTAACTACAAAGGCTCATGAGCTGGTGTGGTCCTCATCACCTTAGAATTTTTTATGCTCGAGCATGCGATCATTCTAGGCTTCAAGGCATCTAATAACGAAGAATAGTACAAAGCCCTACAAGCAGGCCTTCGAATGGCAAAAGATTTTGTGGTGAAAAAGCTTGCAATTCATTCTGATTCTCAGCTAATCACCAACCAGACAACCGGGGAGTACATAACAAATCATCCAAGAATGACGCAATACCTAGAGAAGGTACAAAAGCAGCTTGAAGCGTTTCAGACTTATACCTTCAGTCAAGTTTTACAGGCAAACAACGCACATGCAAACGTGCTAACTGCCCTAAGCTTTGCCCTTGACTATCAACTCAAACGTTCTATTCCAATGGAGTATTTGGAAAAACTAAGCATAGGTTAGTACAACTCCGAACTGGCAAAATTTCATTACAGACTGCATGGTCAATTGTACACTCCCCGTAGAAAGATTAGAGTCTAGAAAACTCCAAATGATGGCAACACGCTTCTACATGTGGAATGACATTCTCGTTCGAAGATTCTACCCCGAACCACATCTCTGCTGCCTAGTGCCTCTCGACGACCTGAAGGTTCTAAATTCAATCCACGAAGGCTTTTATGGAAATCACCCTGGAAGTCGATCATTAGCACAAAAGGCTCTTAACGCAGACTACTACTAGCTTGCTATGCAACAAGATGCTAAGAAGTTAGTACAAAAGTGCGACAGCTGCCTACGCTACAAGCCGGTACCAGTACTGCTTGCTAGCAAACTACACCCTCAGACGAGTCTTTGTCCGTTCATGCAGTGGACAATCAACCTGGTAGAGCCAATGTCACTTACTACTATGGGTAGAGGCATGATGATCGTGGCAACTAACTACTTCACCAAGTGGGTGGAAACAGAGCTCATGACAACCATAACTCAAATGGACATAAAGCGCTTCATATGGAGGAACATCATATGCCGATTTCGCATCCCTTAATCCATCGTCATAGACAACGCCCTGCAATTCGGAGGCAAAGATTTGGCGAAGTTATCTAAAAAATATGACATCAAGCAACACATGTCAACACCAAGGTATCCTCAAGGTAATGGGCAAGCAAAAGCATCCAACGAGACGATTCTCGATTGCCTTAAGAAATCCCTTTCAGACAAGAATGGAAAACAGCCAAACGAACTTCTCGGATGTTTATGGGTGTATTGCATTACCAAACGACAAGCAATCAGTGAGACTCCTTTCTCTTTGGCATTTGGTTCAGAAGCAATCATTCATCCCAATGTCATTATGCCAAGTATCAGCACTCTACTGCCAAGTATCGAGTAAAACAAAAAGGAGATGGCCACAAATTTAGATCTGACAGATGATGAACATGAGAAAGTCATCACTCGCATCGTAGCCTACCAGCATCTCATCTCCAGTTACAACAAAAGGGTGAAAATCTAGCAATTCCAGCCCAGAGATCTAGTCTTGAGAAAAGCCTTCACCACTGCCCGTAGAAAAGGCTCCAAAAAGATGGATCCACCCTTGCCACCATGAATGACAAAGAGATCAAAAAATCAGTGAAATGCCTAAAATATGATGAAGTACCTTGCATGACCTCCCACTACATTAAAGCTCGAAGACTCAAAGCAGCTTGACGGGCACCACCTCACAAGCCGAGGGCTATCCATTTGTTATGCAACTCTTATATTATAGCTAAGTTTCCATTCATTTCACTTGTTTTTTATGAGAAATTCAAAAGTTATTCACAACTTGGCTCAGCTGGATGTTTACAACAACTTATCATTTTTACACTTCAATGAAGATCGCGCTCTTTCTGGGACCTATCGCGGGAATTGCAACCCTTGGGGACCAACCATGCTCTTCAATGTGAAAGGTTAAACTATACACTTCAAATTTCTAAATGGGTCGGACTGCCCTGGTGTAACTATGTGCACGATAGCCTATATCGGGATTTTTAGAATCAAC
This sequence comes from Malus sylvestris, assembly GCF_916048215.2. Taxonomy (NCBI): domain Eukaryota; kingdom Viridiplantae; phylum Streptophyta; class Magnoliopsida; order Rosales; family Rosaceae; genus Malus; species Malus sylvestris. The sequence goes on along the minus strand of NC_062266.1, from coordinate 12,402,868 downwards.
CACAATGGTCTTTTTAAAGGCTTAGCTAATTGAAAGATTTTTTGTCATTAGCCTAATCCACAGGGAACTAGGCCTCAAAGGCGGAGGAGGCACATTACGCAATACTCCATATGGACAGCTACCCTAAAACCCTAAAGTTGCTACCGAGTGCACTAAGGTAGCCTTGGGTTTCCAAAAAACTGCCTACAACTTGCCCTTCGAGCAATAAGTTGAGCCAAACTTATACAACTGCACATTTTTGTGAAAGGTTAATAGTTAGCATGCATATACGAAGCTCTATCCACTATCGACATGCTACACAGTTGATAAGCTTCATCTCTACCAAGCGCGGAATGATCATTTAGATCTACACTAATTCCTAAAGTGTTGTGATACTTGCTACGCAACCCACGAAATTAGTTACATAAAGTGCAAAATGTTCTTTTCAGATTTTTGCCCACGAAATTCCATACAACCACATACTTTTGGTATGAAAGGTTAGCAAATTTTATGCACCATAAATCTTTAGTATGTTGTGATGTAGGCGACACAGCTCAAAGGATTGAAGAAAGCCAAAGTTAAAAGCCAAGTAGTCATGCGGACTCACCTATTTCTATAAGTAAGGCGTCTAGCTGCCTAACCCTATGGCTAACAGCTTTCCAAAGGTTCTATACCAAAACCTAAGGCTACATAGGCTATGTGGGCATGTTTGCTTAATAAAAAAAACAGCACGACTGTTGCTGGTCTAAAGGTCAAAGGTTGGGCGTAAACAAAAGAAGTGAAGATGAAGAAAAGCAAAGGAAACAAGTTTATTAAATTTTCTAGCAAAATTGATAAACAAATAATAAAGGTCGATGACGTTCAAACAAAGCAAAAGGCAACAAGGAAACCAAAGAAAATCCTAAAGGCTACTTAGAATACTACTCTTTAGCAACTTGGACATCGCACAACTACTCGGTCGCCATATTTTCAGCAGCCGCCACACTCTCAATAGCGGCATCGTCCAGCTCTTCACCCCTGGCTGCCCCAGTCTAGGCACCAACTTCTCCAACTACTTCACCAATTGAAGCCTTGAAAGTAAAGGTAAACAAGGCTTTCGGAGAAATAGAGAAGGTCTTGAAGTCTTTCCTAGCAAACTCAAAGTCAAACGGCCTACTAAAGAGTTGATCTACATAACCCAACTTGTAGAAATCGGCCTAACACTAAACAAGCAAAGCCTCGAGTCCAACCTTGTAACACTTCAGCTGCTCTTTCTTCTCAAGCAAACCAACACAGACACGCTGCAACTCATCCACTTCTTTCTTCGGACTTTTGTTAATCTTTTGCACACCTTGGAGTTCCAACACTTGGTGTTCAAGCTTATCTGCGATATTCTTGAAATGGATTACTTGATTATAAGTAACAATCAACTTTTCATCCTTTGCGAAGGCAACAAAATGAAACCCTGAAATGGCACGCTCAAGGTCTTGAATCTGAGGTATGTAATGACCAATCTCCTTCTCTACACTATCATACTTCACTTGGATCGCATCAAGCCTAGTCTTCAACTCAACGATCTCTTTGTGAACGGTCTCAAGCTGCAGAAAAGTAGGGGCAAAGATATTGGACCTCTTCAAAGCGACGAGCTCATACTTCAACTTTTTGATCTTTTTGGCAGAAGAATAAGCCTCAGCTGCCATAGTTGTTGACATCTCCTTGGCAGCCTTGGTATTCTCTTGGTTAAGGAACATAGACTCGACAACCAAAATTACCGTTTTCTACATCATGGCAACCAGAGTAGTCATCCTATATTGGGTCGTATGCTTCACAAAGGAACTTGGGCAAACAACCACTCTGATGCCATCAATAAGTCTAGCATACGTGTCCATGTCTTCAAGCAAATCAGGCTTTAAAAGTGCACAGATCTCAACAGACTTTCTAGAAACAGGCTTGGTGGATTTCTCACAACTGCCCATACAAGCAGTCTTATCTTTCTCAGTAGGCGAACCAGTCTCAGCAGCAAAAGGAATAGGCCTTGGCGCCACTTTAGCAGTAGAGTCCACCTTATCACTCTTCATAGTAGTAAGCATCTCCAAAGGTAAACCAAACTCAGCTCCCAATAGACGTATTGGTATAAACTTCAGCACTAGGGGCACGATGGAACTTACACGCTGAGCAATCTTATCAACAATCGTACTAGCCATCTTCGGCATGGCATGCCTTACATGCTCAAATTTAGCAGCCTCATCTTTCTTCCATTTGGAAGAAGTCAGGTCAATCACAAGCTTATCGGCAGTAGGTGGACCCTCACAAGCAGCAAAGAAAGTCTTCAATTTTTTCTCAATCAGCATCTCTTGAACATGATGGGAATGTCTCTTTTTTCCACCTTCATTTGCAACAGGCTTTATGACAACGGTCAGATGAGCCAATGACTCTGCCTTGATCCACTTTATCTCATATCTTAGGGCAGCCCACATTTTTCCTGGCGAATAGGACTAAGTAGCCAACGCTATTCACGGTATTCAATAAGATACCTAAATCAATGTGCACTTTCTTCATATCTGGAGAAGTCGTGGGAGTTGAGCTAAATTCTGAATCTACATAGACAGAGAAGGATAATCAGTAAATCAGAGAACAGCTAAGCAAAAGTACAAAGTAGCTTAAAGATCAAGCAATTTACTTACCGGTGATGAAAATCATTGGAACGCGAAGCTTAGGGGAAGAATCAGACTCTCACTCTCCACTTATCTCCAAAGTCTCCTTGGCCCAGTCATGATCTCCCTTGCTCGAATGATCAAAGAGCCTATGCCAGGATCGCAGCTGCCCAACTCCATCAATATGGCCTATATCGAAGAAGTACCATAATTCGTTGATAGTTAGATACAAGTCAAAGAATTGGCTCAAATTGAGAAATCCCACCATCACGCGGACCACACTTCATAGCTCTTCGAGCCCCACTATATAACTTACGGCGACTACCCTCATTGACACACTTCACACGTACTCTAGTTGGAATGGCTTACCGGTAGGCCTCAAGGAAATCTCTAAACAAGTCATCGAAATTAATTTTGATGTAAGCAGCTTTGAAGTAGCCCACTTTACTCAAAGACTTACTTTGACAATACAACGGCGGCACACCATCATTACTCTTGTGGCTAGAAGAAGACATGCTCGAAGAAATTCTACAAAGACGTAAGAAAGAATTGTAAGACGGTTGCACAAAAAAAAATGCATGGAACAGTATGCTAGGACGAAGCCCAGCTGGCTACCCCACAGACCCAGTGCACCAAACCCAAGCCATAGGCCGTTGCTTTCTTTCTTTCGGCCCATAGGCCTCGCGATCCAGTCTAAAATAAGGGGGTTGGCGCCCCTACGCCTCTCTCTCACTCTCGTATCTATCTCGTACGAGCCCAAGCTCAATGCATCCCATTGATGACCCAAGCCGAGCCCTAGCTCGCCTTCGCAGCCCACGCCGCTGCAACCAATCCTTGGCCTAGGCCGTTGCAGCCAATCATCGGCCTGTGCTAAGCCAGTAGATGCATCGAGCCGATAACAGCTGCCCCACAACAACAGCATCGTGGCCTCCTAGCCACACTTTTGACACACCTTTGACCCCCGTCAAGTCAAATTTCAAGCCCCGAGGTTCCAAAAAATTAAGAAGACAAGGAAAATTAATTTTCCTTACCTTGGTGCGGCCTGAAGACTAAGAAAACAACAAAAGACATTGCACAGGTAAGTGAAGAAGATTACTAAGGGAGGGGGAACACATATCCTCTATCTTTCTCTTTCTTGTAGGGTTAAATAATTGCTCTCGGAAGTTGATTTAATCATATACTTTAGGTAGACTTAAATAGACTTTGGAGGTAATTTATTTCCCTCTCCTAGAAGGATCTAATTTCCATTTCCTAGAAGGATTTAATTTCCAATCAAAGTGGGAATCTACATCAAAATAAGAAACAATCTTATGTTTCCTAAAAGCAAGGGAAGATCTCTACACCTACTACTATTTCCTGCCAGCAACCCAGCAGGTGTAGGGGCATTTGTGAAGCAAAAAATAATCCAAAAAAATCATGGAGGTGACATGTGGACTTTTTGGTCAAAAAGACAAGATTACTCTCTAGGCACATTGGTATTTCCACTCGCATGCAACGGGCAATAACGGCTCAATCAAGGAAGAATCAAAGGTGATCAATATGGTATTTATTCAAATCCCTCTCATCACTCATTATCAATCCCTTATTGATTTTATTCAAAAGGTAACTCCCAAAACTTCCTATTTAAATTAGGAGTAATTGTCATGTTAATTGCAAGATATTATTTCACATAATATCTTTTTTGCAATTATTTTCCAATTACCACCATATATGGCCAGCCACTCTCCACCCAAAGGGCCGGCCACCCTCTTATAAATACCCAACTCATCCCACTAAAAGGCTAAGTTATTTGCTACCCACAAACACCTAAATACATTCTTTTCAGAATTCAAAATTTGGCATCGGATATTCTTCGGCCAAAGACACCCCCATTCATCGTGGGTGTGTGAGGCTTTTGACCTTAATCTTAGGTGTTATTATTTTGTATGTGCATTTTCGTCTAGGAAGAGACGACGGAAATTTGGGTGGAGTACTAAGTGTTATATGGCATGCCCTGTATGCAAGGATAATGTAACATCTGGTTGGTACATCTGAAAAGTTTGTTACCTTGATCATCAGAGATGGTTGCCATGGGACTACGAGTGGCGAGAAAAGAATAAAGAGTTCAACGGGAAAACAGGGCATGCCTCAGACCTAGAGAATGGTCTGGTGATCAAATATTGGAACAACTTAACCATCTGGATTTTGCTTCATTTGGGAAAACAGTGAGTAGGACCAGACCTTTTACACATATGAACTGGACGCATAAGCCTATGTTTTTTGAGCTCTCGTATTGGTCAAAACTAAAATTGAGATACAACCTTGACGTTATGCATGTTGAGAAAAATGTATTTGACACATTGGTGGGCACCATTATAGGTATCAAGGGCAAGACAAAGGATACGATCAAAGCTCGTCTTGATTTGGAAAAAAATGGGCATATGGAGGGGTTTATGGATGAATAAGGACAGTGATAAAGCCATAAGGGATCTTGCATTTTTTTCTCCATGAAACTAAATGACAAAAAAGAGTTTTTAAAATTTGTATTGTCTGTAAAGTTTCCTGATGGGTATGCTTCTAATATCGCGCGTTGCGTGAATGTTGACGGGAGTAAATTTGTTGGACTAAAGAGCCATGACTACCATGTGGTTATGCAACGCCAACTTCCTATAGGTATTTGACACCTATTGCCAGAAAATGTTGTGAAGCCAATCATGTTATTGTCCAGATTTTTTTCCCAATTGACAGCAAGAACGTTGCGAAAGATGGACGTTAATTAGTTGCACCATGACATTGTCCAAGTCCTATGCAAGTTTGAGATGATATTCCCTCTAGCTTTCTTCACAAGTATGATCCACGTGATGGTTCACTTGCCCGAAAAGGCATTGCTTGCTGGTCCTGTCAACTATTGCTGGATGTATCCAATAGAAAGGTATATAATCCTCATCATTTGTTTGTTCATCATTAACCCATGCTTACTAATTTGTATCGTATCGTTTTATTTTGGTAGGCTTCTTGGGGAGATGAAAAAAAGTGTACGTAATAAGGCAAGGCCTGAAAGATCAATTATAGAAGCTTGGGTTCAATATAAGTCGCTTACATTTTATGGAATATATTTAAAAGATGTGGAGACGTCTTTCAATCGTTCTCAGAGCAGTAATGACAGGGATGTGAGAAATGAGAAACTTTATGTTTTTGCCCAATGCGCACAACCCTTTGGAGATCCTGTACGAGGCGAGTCATTTTCCAAAAATGACATGGAGGTAGCACATTGGTTCGTATTGAAAAATTATGATGAGATAATGGCATACCTAGATGAGCATGAAGAGACGATGAAGCGAGAACATCCATCACATTTGTATGCCAAGAAACACCGAGAATTGTTTCCACAGTGGTTTCTCAAATATGTAAGTTATAAGTGTATTGTGTTTGACATATATATTGTAGTATTTAATTTTCTCAAACTAATAGGTGTATGTTTTTTTTATAATGTTATGTGAATAAATTGAAAGCATCGAATTCCCCCACTTACAGTGAAGAGTTATATAACTTGACATTCGGCCTGATTCGCGTTGTATTGTTCTCAGGTTGCCATGTTAACGGCGTCAAGTTTTTGGGGGATGCATGAGATGACAAGTTGCGTACGCAAAACAGCGATGTCCATGTCCCAGGTGGAGGCGAAAGTACGGACATTGATTTCTATGACAAACTAACAACTGTCGTGCAATTGCTTTACAAAGACCGATGCCAAGTGATCATGTTTAAGTGTCAATCGTTTGATACAAACCCAAATAGGCAAGGAAGTGTTAAAATCAACCATGGCTTACTATCTATAAACACTAACATAACTTGGTACGATGATGACCCTTACATTTTGGCAAACATGGCAAAACAGATTGTGTATCTATATGACCCTAAAGCCGGGAGAGATTGGAAAGTTGTTCAAAAGATGGATAAGAGGAATGTGGATGCTATCCCAAAACAAGACCCTACTGACGACGACGTCGCTGACCAACATTTAAAATCTTCAATGGAAAATGATGCGGAAACACTTCGAGATTCAAATCTTATCTAAGATACCGTTTCAGATACAAAAAGTGACTTCAATCGAAATACTGATTCAGTCAATTACAATTGACCTCAGTAATCTTCCATGATACGATGATGCAGTGGGCCCAAATGATGACGGTGATGTACCTATCGAGGAAGATGATCGGGATACCGAAAGTGATGATAGCGAAAGTTATTCTAGTTCAAATGATGGGTAATGCAATTTATTTGTGACTTGCTATGTAAAACATATTAAAAGAATTTTTGTGTAATTATTTATCTTATGTTATAAATAAATTATTTTTATTTGAATAAATATAAATTTAAAAAAACTTGACTCGGGTAAATTAAATTTTCAGCTCAATGCACGACGAACATGATAGTATTCATCGCGCAAATAGCATTTGTGCGACGATTAATTACTCTTCGTCACACAATGAGCTGAAAATTTAATTTACCCTGGTAAATAAATTAAATTTTTAGCTCATTGCGCATAGTAAATGATATTATTTGTCGCGCGAATGCTATTTGCGCGACGATTAATTACTCTTCGTCGCACAATGAGTTGAAAATTTGACTTTCTGGGTGGGCACAAAAATAATTTCGTGAAAATTTGAATTTTTGCCACAACGAATATCTTCTCTTTGTTGCACAAGAACCTCGGGATTAAACTGAAATCGCAAACACTTTCCCCTCATATCTTCCTCTCTGTAAACTCTCTCCCTCCGACAACCCTCTCTCTCACTAAATCTCTGTCACCCTCCTTCTCGGCATTTCACCCTCTCGCCCTCTCGCCCCTTCGCACTCTCTCTTCCTCATTCGACAACCCTCTATCTTCCTTCTTCAACAACCCTCTCTCTAAGGTAATTTTAGGATTATTTGCAAATTCTTTATAATTAGGGTTCTAATCTGTCAAGTTCAAATTCTGAAATAGGGTAGTAATACAAATTCATTGCTTGTTAGTTGTTTGCAAATTCTTGGATATTTTTGTTTTTGGGTCTGAGTTGTAGTTTCCGAACTTTTTTCAGAAATATTTCTTGTTATTTTATTGATTTCAGTAATTGGGTATTTGTGGATGTGGTGAGTTTAGTTTAATTCAGGTGAACAAATGGTGGTTGCACGCTAGTTAGTGAATCTCTTAGTTTGTACTCTATACCCTCTAGTTGATAGTTTGAAATTTGAATGTTTGACACTTTTTGACTTCGAATTAGTTTAATTGGTGTTTATTGAAGTCTTCGTTTGGTTTTGTACTGGCATTGTTCACCAGGATTAATCTGCACTTCAAGTTTATTTAGGATTGGAAGGCTGGTACTTTGTGTGCACAGGCTTATGGTATTCTTCTATACGTGTGCATAATGCTTGTTGGATCTCTTAACATGTGGTACAATGTAGCTATACGATATTAGTTCTATTGATTAAGGTTATTGCTTTTGCGCACAGGCTTAAGGTTATTGCTTTTCCGCAATGGTTATTTTCCCCCTCGTATGAACACACATATAGGCAGTGAATTGTGTACACTGTGTTATACTTATTTTCTCTTTTTACTTGATGGGAGAAAGAATGGCAAGCAAATGTGTCTGATTGTCTACATTGGCATTTGTTTCTTTTATTGATAGCATAAAGGGGGTTGTAAAATGTTATTCCGCATATCTCAGCTGTTAGTTGAGCTCTTTCATATGCATCTGTTCATATAAAAAATTCTCAGGGTGTAGAAAGGAGAGAGAGAGAAAGGTACATATATATATTATATCAGAGATGAGATTGAATAATTACAGGAATAAGTTATAGCAGAGCTCCTCCGTTTCTTTTTTTTGTTAATCTCCCTCTATGCCTTCAAGTAATAGAGGCTGCTTTTAGGTTCAGTTTTCATCCTAGTAGGAAAAATAGGAAATATGCTTCAAATTTGATTTAATATTCCTAGTAACTTGATTTTTTTTAAGTGGTGTTTTAATTAGGAAATGTGTTGTCATTTAGTAATAGTCATTTACTGTGCTATATTGGGCTAGCAACTTGTGTTTGTAGTTCTTATGGTTGCTGACCAGACTCTCTAAATACTCGAACTATCTAGTCCGAAAGATTGTTCCTTATGTGAATGCTTCACTAGTTTACTTGCCATTCTGACTTTTGGTATTCCTTTTGGACTAGATATTTCGAGTATTTAAAGAGCCTAGCCAGCAACCATAAGAACTACAAACACAAGTTGCTAGCCCACTCCAACTTTTGGTTTTCCTTCCACACCTTCTTGGCAAGGAAAATTTCCCTTGCAGAAACGTTGATAATAAATAATGTAGAGGCAATGTTACAAGCATTTAGGATGATCATTAGCTGTGTATATTTAAACTTAAGGGGTCAAATGGCAGACAATACTATCATAATTTGGTGGTTGCCAATATTTGTTTATAGTACTTTATGTCAAAGTATCAAATGTGTTTACATTATTGTGGTATTTAATTGTAAGTCACTTAGGTGCGAATTGACACGAGTGGAATTGCATAGGTATAGGTGCCTAACTAATGACGAGGTCGTGCGCTCCTACCCTCCTACTAATGCTATATGTGCTTGTTTCCCCTCAATTAGGAGTAGGATTTACATAGAACTAGTTCGTCGCCACTGTGACATTTTGATATATTCACTTTAAAAATAGAAAAGCATTTCAAATAGTTTATACATTTCCCCTCCTTTCAGGCTTCTTGGACATAGAGAGACAATATAACCTTTAGGTATAAATAATGTAGATAGCATTACCATTAGGCAGTAAATAATAAAGTTAGGGTGATTTCTTGAACATTGATCTCTATTAAGAGAAATGGTAGTGTGACTCTCTCAAAAGTCAAAATTTTCATCTGACTTCTCATGACACAATAATATAAATTTAGCGTTAAACTATAAGATGATGAATAGTCTATAAAAAAAAATTTCCTTTTGAAAAAGTCCTTAGCATTCCCCTTTTTTCTGAAAGTGCAGTTTCTCCACACATGTGAGAGAGATTCGTAGTTTTTTTTTTTTTTTAATTTTTTTTATTATTATTTTTTTAATCTCAGTTGAAAGGAGGGGAACTCATATGAATTTGAGAAAAACTAGTGAAGGATATGTTTGTGTATATGTTTGGAGGCCTACATAAGGCAGCTGCTGCCCAAGCCAATTGACTTTAAGTACCGTATCTATTTTTGTTTTCTTTTTGTTTAATTGAATAGGGAAATGCATATAGGTAAGTGGATTGATTTTTTGTTTCTCCTTTAATGAAATGCATATAGGTCAATATGCCTTTGTGGTTTAATTGTTGATTTTATGCTTGATTTCAGATTAGGGATTTAGGGATTATTTTAGTTAATGTTTAACGGTATATATATAGTTCAAATGCTTGATTTAGTTATGCGTGGGGTTGGTGTGAGTGATATGCCACATAATTAGGCATGTGATGGGATTTATGTATACTTAATGAATTTTTTTCTTTCTAATTGTGCAGATGTCAGACCTTATTAGAAGTTGGCAGGCGGTGATGACTGCACCTCGTTCAATTCCCCTGTCTCCTACTTCAGAATTTATGCTCTAGCAGAAATGGACTACAGGCCGGTTGATCCGGTTGGTCCTCGGGTCTCCTAGGCACCAACGTCATCAACCTCATTAGTGGCGCTACCTATTAGCGCCAGGCGTGGTCATCACTGCCCCCCCCACGCTTGACACAACATCAACATCCACTATTGATGCCTCGGGGCCATAACAAGGTAAAGTTAAACAACGCCTTGCATGTTGATAACTATTTTTTTCTATAGTGCCTTGGCGATTTCTCCATATAGATTGTTCTATGTGATATTGGATTGCCTAATGATGCTAGGAGGGTAGTCATTAGTTCTTTGTAGGGAACAACGTGTCTCTGAAAATGTTTGTTCAATTTTTCTGCTTAATTCCGAGTTTTACTAGTTTAATTTTGTTCAAAATTTGAGCTGGAGCTACTTTAAGTTTGATCTCTGCATGTCATTTATATAAAGGATTGTCATCTGAATGATCATGGTAGGCGTAAGGCCGTTAGTCTTCAAGTGTTGAAGCAATTCATAATAGCATTTCAATTTGCTGCTTAAATTCTCAAGCTCTACTATGTAATATTTCACTTGGCATTCACTACTGAAGCATTCAACTGTTGTGATTGTTGTTGGATATTTTATATTATTTATTACAATGTCCATGGTTTGGGAATTGTTATAACTTTGGGGGAGGTTTTGCTGAAATTTCGGTATAATTTGTTGTGCTTGTTTGACTATTTTTTATTTTTTGCAGCAGAGAAAAATACCCGAGGACCTTTTCGCCAGTTGAAAACGGCGAAGGTCACTCGGGTGACCAACGGACGTATCACGATCGGATGCGACGATCGGTATCGGGCTGCACCAACGGCCGAGCAGCATAGCGCATTGGCACACGACATTGGTCATGTCATTCAGACCTATTACCCTATGCAATGGAAGTCTTGGAAGGCGATGCCAGACGAGGTGAGGATGAATGTGGGCTCATATTTGTCGGTAAGTATCCTGCCTTTTTATTGCTTTTCCTTTAATTTTTTTATATTTATATTACTTAATGTATGTAATTAATTTGTTACATTGCAGACGAACTACAATTTCGACGACATCAACGACGATATGTTGGCGTACGTCAACAGTCTCTTCACTGAACGGTACAAGCAGTGGAAGAGCGACCGACACCAATATTTTGAGACATTTAATGATCTGCAGGTCGCTCTTGAGAAGAGTTGTCCGAAGGAGTTTGAGGACCTAGAATATAATTGGGTGTGGCTCTATAGTCATTTTCAGGAGCCCGACTATGCGATACCTTTTTTTATATTAAGTCTATAAGTATTATACATTTCTTACTAATGTTTATTGATTTTTTTTTATATTTCATTTAAATTAGAACTAATACATTTATTTTTTGTATAACAGAAGAAGGCGAAAGCCAATAAGATCAATCGGGGGAAGAAGACTTTTCTCCACCATTCGGGTTTGAGGCTCTTCTTATATAGGATGGAGGCGTGGCGACAAGTAATAATAAAGCTTTTCATATTCAATTTTTAATATGTCAATAATATTTTTTTTTTTGTACTAACATTTTTCTTATCTTGTTCTATTCAGGGGGGTTCAAAATTCCCGAAGATCGTTGTCTTTGGAGACATTTATGTTCAACCTGGGGATGAGTTAGCTGAGTCCCTTCTGAAGGAAATTTTGTGAAAAACATGTTCATTTGAGCAACATCTATAGCATGCAATTAACAATTAAAGGCGGAATCATGCTTGCATGCACTCAAAACAAAACATTACCCATGAAATTCAAAGCCTAGTAGTTAGGTGAACCAAGACTCAACTCAAAAGAAAGTGAGTTGAGAAATTTATACCTTTGTAGATTCCTCTTTGCAAAAGCAAAGGATAATCACCCAAGAGATAGGGCATTCATTCCTTGCTTCTTAGATCCATGGATTTGGATGGAAGAATAGGTGTCTCCAAGTTCTCAAAATTGAGAACCTCTAAGTCTCCACACCAAGGTAAGATTTTAAGAAGAAATGAGTGACCTAGAGGAAGTAAGATTGCAAGCTTTTTTCCTCTAGGGTGGCCGGCCTCTTTAGAGAGAAAAGAGAGCTTGTGTTCTCATCCTTTCCCCAAAAAAAAACCCTAAATGAATTTTGACTATAAAGTCATATTTATACCTTCCTTCATTGGAGTGGCAAACTTGTAATTAAAGCAAGTTCACTACCCTCCTCTAAATGGCCGGCCTTAAGGGTTTATTGGGCTTTCAAGCCCTTTGTTTATTCAAGTTGTCATACAACTTGAGTTAATGGGTTTGACATTCAAATCTCATGGGGCCTTGTGGCCCAAAACTAACCCTAGGCTATAACGAACTTATTCGTTTGATTAATTAACATATTAATCAATTCTAGCCATAAATAAATAATTAAACCATTTAATTATCCTTACTCATCTCCGTTGTTTCTTCAATCTCTACCTTACACGGTGTACGATCCATTAGGTTCCTTTTAGCGAGGCAGTGGGCGATTAGAACTCTTTCAAATCGATTGTGAATTGAAACTTACTTTCAATTCTCCCTTTAGTGATTATACACGTTTAGGGCTTCCACAAACCATGAGTGACACCTAGCAGTATGTCATGGTTGCCCAAGCTAATCAAAAGAGGTGGAGAACCTATTCAGTTTAGGATTACAATGCAATACGGTCTTTCTCTAATACAATACTCTTGACCACATTGTTTGGTTTGATAGTTTATTCATGTCTACTATCCAATGTGATTCATTTACTTATATGATTACTTTGAATGTGATTTGGAACAACTTCCTAAATCTCATTCATACTCTGGCCAGAGATTCTTAATCATATCATAGAGTATTCTCCCTCAAACGGTTTGAAGGTTAGAGATCCCTTGTTGCGAATTCACTTGCTTCCATGGCTAAGTGGCTTAACCCCAACTATGTCGTAGACACCCGCGAATGGATTGACTTTGACATAATCAAAGATCAAGGACCTAACCACAAGACAACTATGATGCCTCACGTCAAATGACTACTTTGCATTATCCCAACCATGAGTTCTCATGTGACATGAGTATGAGAACTCTTCGTTGATCGTGTTCAGTGAACTCATTCCTTATTGAGCACCTACGTACTTGTCTTGGTGTCAGTCACACCAATGACTCGAGACCAGTCACTCTCACTAAGAGAAGACATAGCACATACTGATCTTAACGGATTGTCAATGCCTAATTGGCAATCCTATGATCAGGAACGTTTAGGATATGTATACGAAAGAGAATGGTCTCATGAATCTAACTTCTTTAAATTACATTCTCCTAATTACATATTCCTTGGACTCATCGTTTAAGCATATAACATTTATATGAGACGGCTTCAAACAATAATCTATGCCCTTGATATTAAACTAGATTAGTTTAACATGTGAAATGTCCGTAAAGTATCATCATATGATTGGTTTTAGGGCACATTTCCAACACCTTCATGTAAGTATTCTTCAATTGTAATTAGTATCTTATGCATTCAAGCATCATGGTTATTATTTGAATGTTATTATTAATATTTCATGTTATATTACACAATCGACGATGATGTAGAAAAGGCAGTTGGTTCTTCAGGAGTCTATGGATCCCCCGAGGATGCGGAGTTTCAGATCGTTACAGACACATTGGATCAAACTCTTGGGTGGAGGCCGAGGACGTATTGTAGGGGGATGGGGAATGCCCGGCGACGGGACCTTAGAGCCCCTTCCTCATCGCAGTCGAAGGGCAAGGTGACAACTTTGACAGCAGAGGTAGTCGGCCTCAAGACTGAGCTCGCCTCGTATAAGAGCCAGATCTCACTGATCGTACATACCCTCAGTCAATCCGGCGTTCGTCTCCCGGATATTCATCCCCTATCGACGTTCGAGCCCCTCCAACCCGAGCATGCCCAGAACTCTGCCCCTTCGACCTCTGAGCCCGTCCCCAACCCCAAGACCTTCTTGCCCCAAGACATCTAGCCGCCTGTGAATGATGACCCCGTAGATTACTCTGCATTATTTTCTTAGTTTTTTTACTCCCTTACTTTTTAAACATTTTCCTTGTACATACATTTTATATTTATTTAAATAAATTATTTTTCTCTTCATTGCATTTTTTAATTGCAATTTAATTTTATTACAAAATAAAAAATAGAACAAAAAAATATATTTAAAAAAATATTTTTCTTTTTACACGACGAATATATTCGTCGTGCATAATTGTTGCGACTCACAAGATTTCGTCGCACAAGAACAAACTATTGTCCTACAAAGTTTTTAGAGACGAATATTAGTCGTCCCATGTATGTATCCTGACATTTTGTGTGATGAATACATTTGTTCTTAAAAATTTTGTGCGACGAAGTCCAAACCGTCGTGTCGTGTTCTTTCCGACCAATGCTATTGTTCGTCGCGCAAAGTCTTGCTTCACGATCTTTGTGCGACGGATTCTACACGACAAAGTTTCTGTCGCTCAGACGTTTGTGCGACGGAAATACACGTTGCGTGACCAACTTGTGTTCGCCACGCTAATAGTTAAACGAAGTAGTGTAATTTTACATTTTGATTTGATTGCTTAAAAATTTTACCCCTGAACAGGTATAAACAATTCAACTACAAAACATAAAGGGTAAATGACAAAAAACTACCTCAACTATGGGTATCACAACACTATCATACCTCATATTTTAAAATTAACAATGTCATATCTCATCTTTAGAATTTGGTCCAATGTTATATCTTCCGTTAGCTTGGCCGTGAATTTCTCAGTTAAATGCTGACGTGGCTTGATTCAGAGCCCACTTTCTATTAGAGAGAGAGATGGAGTGTCTCTGATTGGGGGCTAGGGATTAGAGAGAGAAGAGTTTCTTTGATTTGAGGGTGGGCTCGGGTGGGGAGAAGGGGTGTGTCTGATTTAGGAGTGGGCTCGGGTGGGGAAAACGAACTGGGTTTTTTTTTTTGGGTACATGAATAGGGACTAGCTCGAGGAGCTGTCGGTGAAGCCATCGTCGACCTCCTTGGCATCAAAAAGGATGGGTGGAGGAAGGTTGGGGGGAGGGACGGGTGGGAAGGGTTTTGGGATTTTAGGGATGTAGGTTGTAGGGAGAGAGAAGAAAGAGAGGCGAGAGAGAGAGAGAGAGAGATGAGAGAGAGGGTGGTGGAGGTAGGTTGGGGGGGGACGGGTGGGAAGGATTTGTAGAGGTGGATCCCACAATTTTATATAAAAAAATAATTTATTTTGAATTTTTTAATATTTAATTATTTTTAAATCCAGTTGGATTAATGAGTAGGCCCTGTCTCTAGTCACGTCAGCACTTAACAGAAAAATTGACGTAGGTCTGACCTTGGCACAAATTCGTAAGATGAGGTATGACATTGTCGTTTTTAAAAGATAAGGTATAATAGTGTCATTTGATCCATAGTTGAGGTAGTTTTGTGTAATTTACCCAAACATAAAACTTTACTTGTAGTTTCTTTAGAAGCAAAAAGAAAAGGAAGGATACAATGATTCAAAAGCAATATTTCAACACTTCATCTTCATACAAGTAAACATCCTGCAAAAAATATTCATCAACATGTAGAAGAAAAACTTTACAGCAATTTCTTACCTCTAAAAAGTTTTGAGGTAGATACTAGCACTGGGAACAAGGAACAATTCGGCAATAAGACTTTGGCTTTTCAAATTTTGTAATATGTTTTAGAGTTCTAGAGTTCTATGCGACAACTTGAAGTCTTATTTGGCCATTTCTACCACATCCTACAAAAAAGAAGAAATTTTATCAAATTATCATATCTACGTTTATCTTTATGTTTTTTTTAATGAATTAGTTGGATTTGCGCCTCCAAAATACGCATTAGACAAGAAATAAAAAAATAAAAAAAATTCTTACAACATATTTAATCAAGAGTTGATGACATGTTTTTCTTTTTTCTTTTTTATTTTTTATTTTAATATTACTACGTGTCAAGCTTCAATGACCGAGTTGAGCTCAAACCTACTCCGAGCTGTCTCGTAAACAATTTTGAGATGTTCACAGGCTTTTCGAGCCAAACATACTAATGTTCAAGCTTGACTTGTTTTTTAATCAAGCCGAACAGGCTTGGCTTTGAGCTGAGCTTCGATTAGCTAAACATGAGCTAAACCTAGTGCGAGTTTGAAACCATGTCGAGTAGTTTTTGAAAGCTCAAAAGAAGTAGCGTCTAGTTCTTGATTTTAGATTTTTCAATTTTCAGAAAACTAAAAATAATATGCGATTTCATTTTTAAAAAAATAAAAATAAAACGAACTAATTATTACCACGATTCAATTTTCTCTATTACGTATTGATAAGAAAAGAAAAGAAAAGAATTACATGTTCTTCATGCACATTCATAAGAATTTTTATCGCATGATGGCTTCAGTTTAGTAATCATTAAATACCAGTGGTTATGGGTAACCGCGGTTACCCGTTCATTTAACTTTCACGGTTTCGGTTATGAGTAACCGTTTAGATAAATAAACGGTATAACTATTAAC
The DNA here is from genome assembly GCF_916048215.2 of Malus sylvestris. Classification (NCBI taxonomy): domain Eukaryota; kingdom Viridiplantae; phylum Streptophyta; class Magnoliopsida; order Rosales; family Rosaceae; genus Malus; species Malus sylvestris. The sequence goes on along the minus strand of NC_062266.1, from coordinate 12,386,164 downwards.
CCGTAAAATTTAAATGGGTGGTTATGGGTACTAACCGTGGTTATAAACGGGTAATTGTTTACCTATTTATTTTATATATGTAAAATTAACACAAACCATGTTCTCTATCAAACAAAATTTAGATCAATGCTATTGACTATAGTGCATGGTTTATATAGCTAATTATTATATAATGTAGCTCGTTATATATTATGTTAATACTTTACATTATGGGTTAAATAACCCAGAAATATTGTCTTCTAAGCAGTTTTTGTAACCCAAGAATACTTAACAAATATTATATTACTTTCATTGGTAACATGGATTAGTAGTAAAAGTTTTCCCAAAAGATTAGGAAAATAAATAACAATTCCCCTCAACCCCACTCACTTAATTCAACCCAAGACATGTTCCTCAAACATGTTGCGACTTGCCATTTCAGCTAATCCCTCACTTTTGTTAGCATTGTTACTATAATTTATATATCCTATATTCCAATTTTGTTTTTTAAAACTAATTTTCTTGCTTTTTCATTCTATATCAATTAAAAATATCATCCGTAAACTATTATTTCAATTATTGGAATGATATAAGGATTTAAAAAATTAAAATAGAAAAATGTATGATGAATGTACCTATAACGGTGTTTAATTGTCAAAAAAAAATTATGACAAATTTTTTTTTAGTTTTCAAGTTGTTAAAAAACATGTAGATGGGTGAAAAATGGGTAATGGTAAAAAAAAAAATATGATAAACGGATTAAAAAGGGTAAATGGGTAAACGGGTATTAAACGGTTACGGTTAAATGGGTATGCGGTTATGTGTAGGGGTATGGGTATAACCGTTTAGGCAGTTACCCAACGGGTAAATGGTTATGCTGATATGAGCATAAACGGTTATAGGTAAAATAACCGCGGTTACCCGCCCGCCATAATCGTTGCCCATCCCTATTCACAGTCCACATAACTACTGCCCGCAAAGTGAACATCTTCCCAGTGCACTTATCGTACGTGCGCACATCCTTTGTCCATAAATCCTTTATCTTATCAACCAACAGCCTTAAGTAAACATCGATTAACCTACCAGGATCCTCAGTTATCAAAAGAGTCATCATCATGTATTCTTTTTTCATGCATTTCCAAGGGGGCAAATTATATGGAAATACGAAAATCGGCCAAGTGTTGTGGTGTTTGTTTAGAACCCTAAATGGATTAAATCCGTTAGTGGCAAGTCCTAATCTAACATTCCGGGGATCAACATCAAACTTGGGGAACATTCGATCAAACTCTTTCCATGCCTCATCATCTGTAGGATGCCTCATCACAGTGTCGTCTACCCGTATTGACATATACAATCGTTGTAACCTAGGTTTCAAAGGCAGATAACGCATGACTTTTGTGGGATCTTAGTCGTTCTATTCTAAGATGTCATTTTGAACCTCGACTCATTACATACAAGGTATTTATCCAATGTTTTATTCTCTTTGTAGAATAAAATACAATTGTTTTTACAAGCGTGAATTTTTTCATAACCAAATCCAAGACCATTCAACACCTTTTACGCATGTCTATGATCTTTCGGCAAACAATTGTCATTTAGAAGCATTCTCTTGAAAACCCCCAAAAAGTAATCGAAACACTGGTTCGACATACGATACTTTATTTTTTCGTGCATTAGTTCCACAATGGCTATGAGAACCAAAAAGCTCTAGCACCCAGGGTATAACTCTTGGTTGAAATTTTTTTAATAGTTTTTCATATTGTTCAAATTCTGCATTGTCCATTGGTGTAGGAATGTCATCTTCCCTTTCCTAATTGGTGTTTGTTGATGCAAATGGAAAAGCATCATTTATAATATCCATGACTTGTTCATTAAGATCCACAATAGGTTCAACATTGTCAACTCTTGTGGCATTTGAAGACGAAGCATTGTCTCATTGTTCCCCATGATGGTTCCAAGTATTATAGGTCTCAACCATTCTATTCCTTACTAAATGAAATTGAACATTTTCAATTGTGTCCCTTAACGTGTTGTTACACCTCCTACAAGGACACCGGATTCTAGTTGCACCCGGGTTGTGTAAACGTGCAAAGTCAATAAAATCCTTGATTACATCTAAGTATCTGTATCCGCATCTATTCGGGTTCGGTATCCAAGTTTTGTCGATAATTTCTGCAACCACAATAACAATACAACAATCACAACAACTTCATACAAATGATAGTGTTACTTTATGCCTCCGGTAAAGGCCCTATCTCATTCGAGAATGTATAGTTATGTCACGTAATTTACTGCTACATCATATTAGATTTAGACATGGATAAATTTCGACAGCATCTCGGTACAGTTTTTCAGATGAACGACGTAGATATGAAATACCTATGTGCCACCTAAAGAACGTACAGAGATGACACCAAATCTCCACAACTGAAACCTAATCATTTAACCACAAACTACGTGCCATAACTGTACATTCCCAAACTATCCAAATAATGGAACAATTCAAGAATCAATTGGACCACAGTCATGCTTTCGCATCCATGCGTGTAATCCTACTAATCCTCAAATGGGAAACTAAGTTTTACTAAAAAAAAACAAGTATGAAGTTAATTACAATTAACTCCGTACATCACAACACATATTTGTACGTCATGTACAAATTTAACAACATAATATAAATATAATGCCAATGAACCTACATTAATGCCAATAACAATAAATTAGTAATTTAAAAAATACTACTTTTTAACAAAAATAATTATACATTATTTAATACAAACTTACCGATAACTCCCCTAGCATGAACTTCTTCAACTCCTCAGGGACCTTTTCTATGACTCAAACTCGGCAAAACATTTCCTCCACACCAAACCCCGAATATCACACCTAAGTTCGGCGTACGTATTAGCCATACTTTTGTCTTCAAAGTAGGGCACTTGCTTACGTCGGTACCTCTTTAGCGCAGTACAACCTTCCTATCGCAAGAGCCTTCTCCATAATCAGCCATTGCTTTTGAAACAAATTTTTTTTGAAAACTAGGGTTCTTAAACTATGTTTATATAGAACTAGGAACACTTTACGCGACGAACCCATTCGTCGCGCAAACTGGACCTTTCGTCGTGCAAAATGCGTCATAACTGCACAATAATGGGAGCATTGAACGCAATCTGACCATTTTAGTGAAACTTTGCGTGATGACACTGGTTTTTCGTCGCGCGAAGCGCCCTTGCGCGACGACACTAGTGTTGCATTGCGCGAAGCACTCTTGCGCGACGAATATTGTCATTGTGCAATCACTTTAGCGACGAACGTGAATGATTGTAATTATGAAATTTACGTAAACATAGATATTTATGTTTACGTAAACTTTATAATTATAAATAAATATTCAGTTAAATATTTATTCTAAAAATAATTAATACCTTAAATAAATTGAATTAATTCATTCAATTATTTAAAAAACCAAACAGGAATTAAAGCCTAATTAATTCCAAATACATAACTTATACAAAACCTTAAATTTAAATATTTTCCTCAAAAACATAAATTTAAAGCTACAATTTTGATGGTCATCCATTCTGCTCCACATCTTCACGCCATCGCTTGTAACCTCCCTTCAATGCCGCCTCCATCAACTCTTCATTTGTATCATCATCAAGAGTATACTTACAATGTTACACATATATGCAAATAATTAATTCCAACATATAACAAAAAAATGTCACAAAATTAATTATTCATCCATCAACAATATACTTACTAATAATTGATCCATCACCGCCTTCTTCACATTCTTGGGCACATATTTCCAAGAACGCTACTCCACAGTAGGACAATTATTCCGCATGGCTACACCTATTGCATGCGCGAACTAATAATTGATCCATCACCGCCTTCTTCACATTCTTGGGCACATATTTCCAAGAACGCTACTCCACAGTAGGACAATTATTCCGCATGGCTACACCTATTGCATGCGATCACTCCACACGTTGCCTCAAATCGTACTGGTTGGCGAGCATGCTCTGACCCCGGTTTTTATCATCCATCCCAACACAAACTTTTATCATTCATCCTAGCACAAACAGAAGAATTGTGAAGAATAAGGAGAGCATAAGTGCATATTTATAGGAAAGTTAGGGCCTTTGTGCGACGAATGTCTTTGTCGTGCAAACTTTTGTAATAAATACAGTATTGATTCCTCATATTCACATGCAATGAATGGTTTGACTGAAAACTGACAATAACTGGCATGACGAATCCTTTGTCACAAAAAGGTCCCCTGCTTCGTCGCTCATGTTTTTCACGCCAAAAAAAGTATCCTGCGTTTTTCTTACTGACTTTGCGTGATGACAATAAATGTTCATCACGTGAAGTATTCATGCGCGACTAATTCCTTAGTCGCTCAAAAAATAAAATAAAATTCTTTCCTGCCTTTTTTGCGCGACGATAATGTTTTTTCGTCGCACAAGTACCTCTTATGAGACAAAAATTATTTCATTGCGCAAGTTGTTTTTCCTACTAGTGTTAGCTCAAAACAACTCGAGCTTGGTATCGGCCTCAAACTTTTTAAGCTCGCTTGAGCTCAGCTCATGTAAGAAGCAAGCAAACCTTAGCTCGAGCTCGGAAGAAATTACACGAGCCAAACTTGAACACATTCAACTTCACTCGTTTACAGTCCTATTTGTATGCTTATTGAGGTGATCGTTCACCATCAGGTCTCAACCAAATAAATTGTAATTTTGCACATAAATAAAGGATATCATTTTCATATATCATTTTTCTTATTCTACACATTTTTTGTTATTTTTGTCATTCAATTTTCTTTTGATTTACTCAATTCAAAAGTCAGAAATAAAAGAGAATATGAAGACAAAAAATCTTTAAATAATGGAGTGAGATCAATTGCTTGTCTTAATTTAGAACAAAAAATTGCATGAATTTAATTGAAGCTATATATATGAAAAGTAGGATGAATAAAGACACATAAGAAAAACCCTACAATAGATTTCCAGGAAAGTGCAAGGAGGCTTCCACTTCCACATCAAATAATAAAAAGGAAACTCCATTACCCATCATCACTCACTCCATCGCATTTTCCTAAAAGAAACAAGGATGGAAGAAACCTAGCTAATAATTAATATTAAATTTCAACATCAAGCAGCTTTGTTATCATCAATTGGGACAAAGAGGAGTATTACATTATTATCTTAGAATGTCATGTGACTTATTCGCAACTTTCAAATCAATATCATCATCCCCCACACAATTGCATGCATATTCCGGAAAAGGACAACGAGGATGTCGATCGTTGCATGACATGCATGCTTATATAAAGTTGTCGAAACTCTTTCACGTAAGTACTGTTGAGCATGAATTTTGTTACGGCCGTTTCTAATTTTATTTATTTTATTTTCTAAGAGTTTGAAATGATCAAAATGCTTTTAGAGAAAAAGTGTTGACCTCAATGGACTTTTTAGGCTTGTGACACATATGACTTATTAATTTAGCATACTCTTGTAGTATTTGTGTAAACACTAAATTTATGTGACAAATGAGGTAAGAACATGTGTACAAAATAATATTTGTATTAATAAATTTGTAGGTTTAGGGGTTACAATTCTGTTTACAAAACTTGAATCCTCTTATTCGATCTCCGAAGATGTAAAGTGTGTGTGTTGTTGATCCAAGGAACACAATGACTGGATCTTGGATGAACGGATGCCTCAAGGGTTTGACTTGTGGCGATGGAAGAATCGGCGCGTGTAGTGGTGCTTGACAATTCTTCACATGTTTAACGAAGAACGCAGAGAGTTTTCTAAGTCTTTTAAGTGTTTGGGGATTTAGGTTTTTGGGAGCTTTAGAGCTTCAGAGTTGAGGTGTGAGAATGATTTTATGGACCCTTTTGTTTGTCTTGGAGCCTTGTATTTATAAACTCTCTAAGTTTTGCCTACGGATGGATTTGGCCTTAATTAATTGACGAAAGAACCAGGACTTAATTTGAGGCTTGGTTCATGATTTGACTCCATCAATTAATTTAAATCAATTAATTTGTTTTATTTAAATTAAAATTAATTAAAGAATTAGTAAAGATAATTCTTTAATTATTTTCCGCTAAATGTCGTCGAGTGACGCCCTTAGACTTGTTCGGTTTTGATGAGTCACATGCCATGTGTACAATTTGTGAGACACACGGCACATGCTACATAAGCTTGGCATGTCAAAATTTAATGTGTTGGTAAACATTTATTTCACCGAAATTTCAATGTCTACAAATGCCCCCACTTCAAGGCGTGGCATATACATGTGCTTGTCATGTGTAGAAGGTGCATTTTGAAGTCCCTCCGCATAGGGATTGTACTTTGACCACTATGCTTTGAAGTCCCTCAACATAGATGTTTATTCAAGGTCGTCGAGACTTGATCTTGAATTGGGTTGGAAGTTTCTTCAAAGGTGGTCGAAGCTTAGTCTTGAACGAAACGGGACCACGAGGAGTTTCACGTGGTTGTGGTTAGTGAGCTTCAACTTTGGTAGTTGATGAATCGGCACGCATTTGTTGTGCTTGTTGACTCTCCATGAGTTTGATGAAGAACACTAGTGTTTGCTTTGGCCAGAGAGCTTTCTGTTTTCCTCCAAAGGTTTTGCCTTGCTTCATTTCTCTGGAGTCAAAATTGATCCAAGGGTGGAAGACACTTGATCTTGAATCAAACTTGTGATTTCTTCAAGGGTCGTCGATGCTTGATCTTGAATGAAATGGGACCACGAGGAGTTTCATGTGGCGATTGACCTTTGGCTTTAATGTGGATGAACCGGCATGTGTATTTGTTGTGCTTGGTGATCCTCCACGAGCTTGATGAAGAACATGACTGTGAACCTTGAAACATAATTCATGGACTTGTGATTTGAAGTTACCCTCAAATTGAGTGATCTTATGCTTACTTAGGATACACCATTTATATGCCATGGATGTAGAGACATATGAGGACTCCTTGAGACGGACATGTAATTTAATTTAAGGCCTACCCTCTCCTTTTGGACGTGTATCAGCGCGTAGAGACGCATGCCGACCTCCAGCCTGTGTGTGAAGCCATGTGCCGGCGCATGGAGGTATACTACAATGCCGATGGGTTTTGGACACCGAAAATGGTAGTTCGATCATCATTTTTCAGTAATCTTCATAGTATTCGATGAGTTTACTAAGTAAATATTGTTTTACTTTAGAAGAAATATCTCGTAGTTTACAAAGAGCATGCAAGGTAAGGCTATTACGACCATACAAAGTATCTGTGAGTAGACTTTTGCTTTAAACTATATAATGTGTGTGTGTGTGTAATCGAAACTAGTTTTATGTGATGCTTTTATATCATGCTTTGCATTTACTTAGAATATGCAAGTGTTAAAATCCGATGACGACGATGTGATTTATGAGCTTGAGAACCTTTCTTGGGAAACATTTTTCTACTGTGCATTACTTTTGGAATTGCAATTCTTTATGCGATGTTATGATGTGTGACACTATTGATTTGAGAGATTATGCATGACATGTTTTCATATGATTTATCCGACCATCATATATAACCTGTTTATAGTAATATTTGGGCGATGACTAACTTCACATGTATGTTCACATGCATCGTTACACTCACATTAAATCCATTGTAGGTGGTAACCTGTACTAGTCTGCATTAGGCAACTAAGACTTGTATCTGAAGCGCTAAACGCCAATTGCACGCATATGTAGTACTAGAGTGTAAATACACTTAGCCTGTTCATGTCAAGATATCTCTGCATAAGCTCATGTGTTTGCATTATCTGATGACCAAACCATATCAGTTTTATTGATGATTTGTGATTACCTGCTTACTTAGAATATTAGTTTTTCACTGATGCCATGGTATTTCATAGTTATTACGGTTTAGACAAGTTTTTAAAATTCGTGATTTACAACTGTAGGTTTCTTCCGAATGAATTTATATTGAGAATTTACATGATTTACCCGTCTACTTCGATTAAATAATGTTCCACTATTGCCTTGGTTTTCGTACTTATGGTGTGGTACGAATTTGTTTATTATACAAATTTTTTCAGCAAGTATGTTAAAAAAAGATAAATGATTTTTAGAAATCTTTATTTTTGCCCACTCTCACCTTTTGTTTTGCACCTCTTCAGGATTTAGTAGGCTTTGGAACTTTTGATGCCGATGCATTGTGGCATAATTTTCCCTCATAACTAGGTTTTGGAAATGATGGATAGTTATGACTTGCCACCAGTTGTCCCTTTTAAAAAAATAAATAAATAAATAGTATTGAATGCAGAAAACATGTTTGGGGCGGACTTGGTAATGAGAGTATTAGGGGTTGATATACATACCTTTTTGCCCCTATTTATTATTAGCAACACTAGTTTTAAGTGCAATTAAATAATCCACTCCTCTTTACTATTAGATGCAGAGTTTTTTCATTTTTTGCCCCTAATATCATCTAATAGATGCAAAACTAATGCCTCTACTTCTTCTTAGTTTTGTAGTGCATATCATGGCTTCGTCAGCTTCCAGATGTCGACCAGCATGCTTGGATTTTGGCATCCACCTAGATATCCGGATCCGAGTGTGTCAAATTTTACTTTGACGAGAGGGGTCTTGCATGTGCTTAAAATAATCGCTTTACTCTTCATTTTGTTAATTGGTTTCATTGTAGAGCGTCAATTATCTTCAAATGCTAGCATCAATCACTTAAGCATGTGTACGTGATTATGGACCGTTGATGTGATCTAAAACTCATTTGCATCAATAGCCGACACTGCTCTATTCAAATAAACAATTCAAGACGGTGCAAATGCAAAATGTAAGTCACACACCTTTAACATGAACTTTCAAGATATCGTCGTGTCAACCTATTGAACTCTGAAACTAGCAAATTTTAATTTTTCACGTGTATGTTAACTAGTCATGTAGGGTTTGTTTCAATATATTTCTATATTGGAGCAGAGGGTTCTAGAAAACTTACTTGAAATAAACAGCTGTTAATGCAGTAAAAACTGTCGTAAATGTCCTTATGTCGGAGGAGATATATCATATTATGGTAAATAATTGCACGACATCATTCAAAATTTGCAACGTGACCCTTGCTTAAGTAGGTCCCAAGCCCTATAGAGAGGGATGATGATTCTCTTAAGATCCTCATATTCTATTTGTTCATAATACATTGTGCGGCCAGAAATTCTTAGGTAATGATTGTGTTTAATTAAAAAAAATTCAAAATAATGTATAACCGCATAATGTACGATAAATAGATAGGATGTTAGGATCCTCACAAAAGGATCCGGATGGGATCCTAATCCGAGAGAGAGAGAGAGAGAGAGAGAGAGAGAGAGAGAGAGAGAGAGAGAGAGAGAGAGAGATATATTAAATTGTAATTGGGACCATTTGATTGGATTGATTTTGATCAATTTAAGTTGCTAGGTCACAAATAATTAAGTTGGTTTTTACAGCTTCCATTTGGGAGACAGCTTAACGCCTTCACGTTCCCTTCCGATCCCTTCATCATATTCCTCAGTTTAAACCGTATATATCTTAGTACAACTGATCTACCAGTCATTTTCCTTTCTACCTTTCCCGCATTTTCCCGGAAAATTCCAGCACCGTGACAAAATCCCACACTCAAAACCCACTAGTACCCTTGTGGAAATTCCACAGCTTTCTCTGTGGCCAAACAGAACCACCCATGTATTGGAATCTTCCATTTTCATTTCCACCAACCTTGCTTTCCCTAAATTTACGGAGAGCATTTTTGTTCACCACCCTAAACTTTGGTGTATGATTACCATACATCTAATCATCTAACACGTATCCTTTCAATTAACTTTGGTTAATTTTTTTCAAAATTGAAAAAGTACAACATCTAATGTGTGACACATGGAAAATAAATTAGGTGTATGGTAAGCATTTGTTTATTGACATTTTCCATTAAAAATAATAATAAAAAGTAAAAAGTCATACACAAACCTCAGTAACTAAGGATACTAGAGCAGTGTGTTTCGTCTTCTACACTCAATTACGAATCTCCTTTTGAAGAATTTAGCATACAACATCGCTTGTATTAAAAAACATAACTAAAAACTCTATATGCATAGAAAGTAAAAGGAATGCTATCCTAACAAACATCATTTTTAGCATCTTACACATTTCTCTTTATTTATGGTCATCGAATTAAATAAATTAAACGGAAACAACATATATGCATAAACAGAGGTGGATAAGATGCTAAAAATGATGTGTATAATTATCATTTTCCAAATAACATATATATAGATATAGGCCAATTCATGCTCCAACAGTGCATGTAATAATAATATAATGTGACTAAAACTCATCCAGACTAAGACTGAAATTTTAGGGAAAGATTTAAAATAGATAACGTCGAGATTAACTAATTAATTCCGTATGTAACTAGTTAATTAACTGAAAATTAAGTCTTGATTATTCCTTCCTGGAAAGCTAGCTCATACTATTCAAATTTGACCAACTTGAGAAAAAAAGTGAGCTGAAGAGCCTGAAGATGTTGTAGCGGCAGCATTTTGGTACGGTGCTCTTTGCCTAAAACAATCCAACGTCATTCGCGGCGGCGACACTGCCACGGTCACCGAGGATACAGAAAGAGCAGCCGACTCCGGTGGAGAACCTACAAAATCAGATCCCAACAAACCAAATCAAAGAATGCATGCACGGATTAATTAGTGAATAATTCAGATTGAAAGGTACATTACTTGCAACATTATCTGAGGATGAATTCCGGGCCTTTTCCAGCGGTGGTTGTTGTTGATGCTGTGAGTTGTGATGTTCTTGAATCGTTTGCTGAGTTTTTCGCCGTCGGCGATTGTGATCGGCCAACCTCTTCCGGCAGCTGCGCTTGCCGTTGTCAAACTCGGAGAGAAGATGGAATCTGCAAGAACAACAACATTTATCACATAACATAATCAAAATACAGCATCTAATTATAATAATTGTTTAATTAGTTGGTGGTTAACTGTCTAATTAAATAATAGCTTTGTACGTAATTAGTAAACCACAGAGTCCATAAATGGAAAGTGCAATTATCAAGAAGAGTCAAATATTTTCGCACGGACACAAATGCCCTCGGGATTTCCACACGTACGGACCCCCCCCAATCATTGGTCATGCACCCCAACATGATTCGCCCCCATGGCCATTATCGTCAAACTACAGAAGGACCGGGGCATTCTTGTCCTTTCGGACCAAAGAAAACCCCGCTCGCCAGTCACGAGCAAAATTTAAACGGAAACGGAATAGTGTAGGACGCAAATGCCCTCGGGATAGACCCCGTGTACGGGGTACGAACCGCCAATAATTGGCGGGGATGGGGAGAACAAATAGCGCAAAACCAAGGAGCACTTTCGTCATTTCAAATATAGCCGTTGCCATTGGAGGGAGGGGTAATTGTTGGACCTGCTGCACTGCTGGCAGAATCGCTGAGTCAACCCGTTGGCGATGACGGTGGAGGCCTTGGAGTGGAACTCGCAGACCTTGTGGCGCCGGTGGTAGTGCTTGGAGTGGGAGAGGTCGGCGGCGCAGCCCTCGGCCTGGCAGCGGGGCGAGTGGGTCGAGGTGATCTCGGAGCCTGGCCTGGACCGGCGGTAAAGCCGGTTCATGAAGTCGTCCTCGGACGCAAAGTAGGTCCGGCCGCCAAGGTTGAGGCCGATCCTGGAGGCGAAGTCTACGGGCGGGCACATGTCCTCTGACTTGGGGATCAGCATAAGCCCATTGGCTGCGCCGCCGTGGACTGGGTCGAGCCCGAGCATGGAGTGGTGCTGGTGGTGGTGGTGGGGAGGCGCGTAGGTGGACGCGCTGGCGTAGGCGTGGGGGTCGTAGATGGAGTGGAGCTGTTGGGCCTGATGGTGGGTAGGGTTAAAATGGTTGGCGAAGGTGGAGGTTTGGTGGTGAGGCTGCGGCGGGGGAGGAGGAGGAGCGGGGACGAGGTTGTTGAAGGCGGAGGCTTGCGAGGACGCATAGTGGTCGAGAAAAGTGCTGGCGTGATTGTGGTGGTGGTGGTGTCTGGTAGGGTCGGATCCGTGGATGGAATCGGAGTCGGTGTCGGGCGAGAGCATGACGACGTTGTTGGGGTTTCCCCATTCGTAGTCCAGCATTTCGTAAGGGTTGCTGATGATCCTGTTGTTGGACGTGGTTTCGAAAAATACAAACCTGCAACAAAAAGGTAGAAGACGCGTCAGTTGATCAAACATAAACACCCACATCCACACTCTCTCTTGAATTTTGAGCATATGAATGAATGAAAGTGAGAGAGAATGGTAGTACGTACCAGTAGCTACCTTACTATTCTCCGGGGGCTGTCGATATCTCCGGTGGCTGTCGATATCCTCCGCCTCCACTTACTCTTTGGTCTGGAATCGTGACATTACTGATGGGAATGGGAATCATGGATTCATGGATTCATGGGTGGGATTTGAGTTGAATTCCCAGTTTGGTTAAAGGCTAGCTAGGGTACCTAAAAGGTAAAAATAAACAAAGGAAGGGGAATTGAATTGAGGGGAGGGGAGGGGAGGAAAGGGGGAGTGAAGAAGGAGAGTTATGAGGCGGCTTGCTGCAGCAGACTTTGATTGGTGGGTAAGTCAACAGTGTGAGATTAATATATTACACTTGCACACAGCTCTCCTCTCCTAAATTACCATTTTGTCCCCTTCCTATTTATTTTCTCAAGTATGTCCCACGTCCAAAATCTTGTCTAGTTAAATTCCTCTTATATTGATTCGTTTCATTCACTAATTGCTTCAGGATTTTTTTGACACACATATTTGGCTGCTCACATATCCATTTTGATTAGTACTAAGCTGTTAACTTGTTTTTGAAATTTTAGCTGTAATTTAACTGAAAGTCGTTGAAAATGTTGACTTTTTTTTACGGTGCTCTAAAGTATGAAATACATCTCGAAATATTCTATGCTCTGAAACGCCTATAAATTTTTTGGCAAATATGGTTGCAAAATGCAATGGAATTCTGTGTCCAAGTCCCAACCAGTTACGAGTTAGATAGGCGGACGAGAGGACTTGTTTGGACTTTGGTTTGAACCCTTGCCTCAAACAGTGCTTGCTTGTAAGTGAGTGAGTACTTGTGTGGACTCGTGGGCAATAAGTCAGTCTCTCTCCCTCTCTCTCTCTCTGTAACGCGGTTGTGGTAATAAAGTCAGTGAGGGGACCCACTATCTGTTTTGCCTTGTCGAGTTTTCATCAGTTTGGCGCAGAGGATCATCATCGCCTTTTATCTGCGGGATTTCCTCTCCACCCCTTTATCCTTTGTTTTTACTTTCTTTTTTATTTTTTATTTGTTTTGTTTTCTTGTTTCGTTTTGATGAGGCTTTTGATTTTTGTTTCTCAATTCTTGGAAGAAAAAAAAATCAAATCTTAAAATTGTACACATACATTAATTTAACAATTTAAAAAAGAAAATTGTGTTTCTGGTGAGGATTTAGATTCCATCTAGATCCTTTATTCGTTCATTCTCGTACATTATATGTTCAGAAATCATTTTGAATTATTTTATTTAAAATTAAACACAAACAGTATTTAAAGATTTTTTGTCGCACAATGTACAATAAACGAATAGAATATGAATATCCTAAAGATCCTAACAAAGAGAATCCGAAGAGGAACATCGTCCGTTTCTGGATATGCATGCATGTATGCTGAAACTGATATGGATGAATTTGCGTTGATAAAGACTAAATATCTTCTTCTTCATGTATTTAGATAGATGTTGGATAAGTCTTTTCTTTTCATTATTTTTCTTTGCGTATTGATTAAACATTAGTGATGTTACTTAGCATGCCTTGTGCATCACTTAAACAAAACTAACATGTGCCTCTAAATCATAACACATTCACAAAACTAATACCAAATTATGTTACTAACTTTCTTTTTATTATGTACAAACAGAAATATTCTCTCCTAAAATACGCTGAAAAAGCATCATATTTGTTATCAATAATCTTAATCGTTGATTCAGTCCAACCTGAGTGGCAGATACACATACAACAACAACAACAACAACAAAGCCTTTTCCCACTAAGTGAGGTCGGCTATATAAATCCTAGAACGCCATTGCGCTCGGTTTTGTGTCATGTCCTCCGTTAGATCCAAGTACTCTAAGTCTTTTCTTAGGGTCTCTTCCAAAGTTTTCCTAGGTCTTCCTCGACCCCTTCGGCCCTGAACCTCTGTCCCGTGGTCACATCTTCGAACCGGAGCGTCAGTAGGCCTTCTTTGCACATGTCCAAACCACCGTAACAGATTTTCTCTCCTCTTTCCTTCAATTTTGGCTACTCCTACTTTACCTCGGATATCCTCATTCCTAATCTTATCTTTTCTCGTGTGCCCACACATCCAACGAAGCATCCTCATCTCCACTACACCTACGTGTTGATGCTTCACCGCTCAACATTCTATGCCATACAGCATTGCCGGCCTTATTGCCGTCCTATAAAATTTTCCCTTGAGTTTCAGTGGCCTACGACTGTCACACAACGCGCCGGATGCACTATTCCACTTCATCCATCCAGCTTGTATTCTATGGGTGAGATCTCCATCAAATTCTTCGTTCTTTTGCAAGATAGATCATAGGTAGCGAAAACGGTCGCTCTTTGGTATTTCCTGATCTCCGATCCTCACCCCTAACTCATTTTGGCCTCCGTTTGCACTGAACTTGCACTCCATATATTCTGTCTTTGATCGGCTTAGGCGAAGACCTTTAGATTCCAACACTTCTCTCCAAAGGTTAAGCTTCGCGTTTACCCCTTCCTGCGTTTCATCTATCAACACTATATCGTTTGCGAAAAGCATACACCAAAAAATATCATCTTAAATATTAAGTTTGTGATCTTCGCTAGATTGCTCCGGTCATTAGTGTGGATAAGTATGTAAATGGATAAAGATAGGAAGCAAACACAAGATGTACGTGGTTCACCCAGATTGGCTACGTCTACGGAGTAAAGGAGTTCTCATTAATTGTGAAAGGTTTACACAGTATATAGGTTCAAGCTCTCATTTAGTGAGTACAAGTGAATGATTTAGTACAAATATTGTGGAAGAATGATCTCGTAATCACGAAACTTTTAAGTACCGAAGTGTGGTATCGTCTTCACTTGCCTTATCTGTCTCATAGGTAGATGTGGCATCTTCTTTGAAAGTACTCTTCCTCCATCCAGGGGTGGTATCTTTAACTGGTGGAGATGCACAAGGTAATGTATCAATTTCACTTGACGCTTACTGGTAGTTTCAGGCTTGGTCAAGCGCGATACAAACCATGTAGTAGGAGTCCCCCAAGTCGCCGAGCTAGGGGATCTGCTGAAAGAGGTGACAGACAAGGTAAGCAATCAGAGCTCCAAGCAATCAGTCCCAAATCAGAAGTTTGATTTCGAGTTCCGGCTGATTGTTATCATTCTCCTTATCTTGCAGGTAGCATGAAGGATAAAGAGAAGAAAAGGAGAAAAGGTGATATGAGATACTTTTGCTTTTGAAGAAGTAACTTTCCACATGCTTATTCTTGAACTGGGCTAGAGGGTTTTCTTGTTTCCGCCAGAGTATAAGGTTGACTGAAGAATTTGAGGGTCAAAACAAGTCCATCAAATCTAGAGTACGTTCGACCCTGCTGATATGGGATACTTTTGCTGTTGACAAAGTAGTGGATGTATCGGCACGTGTTCTGTTGCGCTTGTCTCCACATGCTTCCTTGTATCCTTCTCACTTGCCCTATTTGTTCCTCAGGCAGATGTGGTATCTTCTCGGGAAGCATAAGATGTTGAAGATGAGTACTCGAGAGCAATGGGGCTCCAGGCAGTCAGTTCCGGACTGGAAGCTTGATTCCAAGTGCTGACTGATTGCTCTCTTTCTCCTTGTCTTGCAGGTAAGAACAAGGTCAAAGGAAAAGACAGGGAAAAAGCATGATATGGGATACTCTTGCTTTTAACCCTGATGATATGAGATATTCTAGCTCTGGTGTAGCTTGTTTGCAGAGGTATTCTCGGGGGGAAAGAAAGCTGAGTATTTTGAGAGGCTTCGTTGGGAGTGCCCTCTCAGATATGAGGAAGGGTTAAGCATTTTTGCAGGTCTGCCTGTCCGTTGAGAATGGAGGTCGACATATATAGGAGTCTCCCTAACAAGAATGAGTAATACTATTCTTTTACCCTGCTTGGTCATAGCACGGTAGTGGGAGCTGCCAGCTTCACGTGTTTTAATTCTGTCAGAGCACTTTGAAAAAGTGGTCTGTGGTATCTGGAAAGCAGATGTTACGTGTGAAGATTACAAACAAGCTTTATCCAAGGAGATCTGGCTCTCGAAGTTGAGAAAGCGGTGTGAGGATTACAGACAAGCTTTATCTAAGAGGCTCTCGGAGTTGAGAAAGCGGTGCCTCTTCGGTTTTCGAACAAGCAATCCTGTCAGGGATCTGTCTCTCGAGATTCGGAGAACGGTGCCTCTTCGATTTTTGATAAAGCAATCCTGCTAGGAGTCTGGCTCTCGAGATTCGGAGAGCGGTGTCTCGTCGCTTTTTGAGAAAGTAATCATGTTGGGAGTCTGGCTCTTGAGATTCGGAGGACAGTGCCTCTTCGATCTTGAAGCAAGCAATCTTGTTGGGAGTGTTTTCTCGAATGTGAATAAAGGTTAGGCCTGTTTGCTAGTCTATCTTGCCACGGAGCACAGAGGTTGACACACAGAGACTTTCCAATTATCCAGCAGTGGTCCTGTTCCTTTACTCTTGTGGGTAATAATATGGTAGCTAGACCTTCAAAATTTATGTGTCTAAACTTTGTTAGTGCTGTTTCTTTGCTATTCTTTTACCCTTCTTGGTCATAGCGATGTAATGGGAGCTGCAAGCTTCACGTGTCTAAACTTTGTCAGAGATTTTTGGCAAAGTTATCTATGGTACCCGTGAGCTGATGTTGCGTGTGGAAAGTGGATGATTGAACAGTAACATTCACGTGCTTTCTACTTCACCAGAAATCTTCGACAGAATGCCCGTAATTTCCGCAAAGTTGAGTGTGCATGTGACAGGTGCTGACAAGGCTGAAAAAGCAGGTGCCTCTTCGATTTCTGAGATCAGCCATCGTGGTCTCTGAGCAGCCCAGCTTTTGAGAAAGCAAGCGCCTCTTCGATTTCTGCGATCGACCTTCGTGGTCTTTGAGCAGCCCAGCTTTTGAGAAAGCAAACTCCTCTTCGATTCCTGAGATCGGCCCTCATGGTCTCTGAGCAGCCTAGCTTTTGAGAAAGCAAACGCCTTTTCGATTTCTGAGCAGGCGCCTCTTCGATTTCTGAAGCTCCATCAAGTGCAGATTTTTATAGAGGCTGGTATTAAGTTCCAAAGCACACTTGAATCTCCACCAGTAGAAACTCCCTTCTTGCATTTCTAAGATCTTGATTTGTTCGACATCTTTTCTCTTCAACACCTTTGAAAATGTCTGACCCCTCCGACCGTCGTTTTGACCTGAACCTTGTTGAAGAGGCAGCCACGCCTTCTCCAAACAACATATGGCGCCCATCTTTCTTATCCCCTACTGGTCCTCTTACCGTTGGGGATTCCATGATGAAGAATGATATGACCGCTGCGGTGGTGGCCAGGAACCTTCTCACTCCCAAAGATAACAGACTACTTTCCAAACGGTCTGATGAGTTGGCTGTTAAGGATTCTCTGGCTCTCAGTGTTCAGTGTGCAGGTTCTGTGTCTAATATGGCCCAACGCCTATTTGCTCGAACCCGCCCAGTTGAATCATTGGCGGCTGAAATGATGAGTCTCAAACAGGAGATTAGAGGGCTCAAGCATGAGAATAAACAGTTGCACCGGCTCGTACATGACTATGCTACAAACATGAAGAGGAAGCTTGACCAGATGAAGGAATCTGATAGTCAGATTTTACATGATCATCAGAGGTTTGTGGGTTTGTTCCAAAGGCATTTATTGCATTCGTCTTCTGAGGCTGTACCGCGTAATGAAGCTCCAAATGATCAACCTCTGATGCCTCCTCCTTCTAGGGTGCTGTCCAGTACTGAGGCTCCGAATGATCCCCTTCCGGTGCCTTCTCTTTCTAGGGCTCTGCCGACTGCTGAGACTTCTCCTAAGCAACCTTTGTGAAGGCTCCCTTTTGTTTGTTTATTTTGACTCGTGTATATGTACATATTTGTAACTTCTTAGAGATATCAATAAATAAGCTTTGTTTCATTTCAACGTATTGTGTTAAATACACCAAAGCCTTCTTCACTAAGTTCTTTGAATTTTTCTTTTGTTGAACCAAAATAATAGTGGCTTCGCCCGGGTTCGAACCGAAGACCTTCAGTGTGTTAGACTGAGTGGCAGATACACATATAAGGATTAAAATTAAAACCATATCCCTTAATGAAGTATTCTTAATCACTATTTGAAATTAAGCTTCTTTGAAGTTAAACGTACACTTGAGAGCTTCTTCATCTTGCCGCCCCCTACAAAGGATAAGCGGTATAGTAAGGGAACGATTCCTTGCTAAAGAGCTTATTAGTTGTAGCGCTCAAAGAAGAAATATTTCTAAGCCCTAATTAAAATGGCCATTTGATCGTACAACATACAAGATCGATTACGGTAAATACCGATTTTTGATAATCTTTATAATTGACGTTCAGACTGAACAAAAGTAAATGTACGATCTTGTAGCCAAAAGGCCCAAAACACACAAAAGGGACTACTTTTTTATATAATTTTGTTTTACCCACGGTTGCAGACTTGCAGTAAAAGCTTATTTACTATTTGCGTCAAGGATCTGTAGGTATTGATTTGCTGATCAAGGTCACATAGCTAGGGTGGCTGTCTTTTGAGAGAAGGCTATAGCATCAAATGCACCATGCATTATAGCACACTATGCTTGAACTATAAGAGGACAAGAGAAGTAGAAGTTCTCTATATAATATAAGAGAAGTGTTATTGGTACTTCAAAAATTTTATTATACACTATTCATAAGTGTATTCTTTTTTCCTAATATAGAAAGTTTGGAGTGTAGAATGAGATTTTTTTAGTGCTAATTCCCTAATATAAAACACAATTTAAACAAAACAAAATATATATATATATATATATATATATATGTGGGGGCGCATATGTAGTACCATATTTTTTAGGGAATTTTAACGAAAAACTTTCGATACGGTTTATTTTAACGAAAAATCATATTTTTACACTAAAAAGTCAATCATGATACTATTCATTTTTACCCTTTATTTTGTTCTTATTATTAAAACTCAAAGTTTTCAAGCCATTTCATTAGTTTTCCTTATTTTTTACACAAGTTTGGGCTTTTAGATTAGTCTACTTTTAATGGTTGAGATGTAATCTGACATGATAGTTAATTTAATTTTTATTTTTATAAAATACATATTGAAAATAAACTATACAATTATGGTTTTCTTTCTCTCTCATCTATCATTAATAATTTCCTTCAATTACCTACGAGTTTAAACTTTTAAGTTTTTTTTCTTTTATCATTTAGTATTACGGTCTAGTAGTATTCTTCATTTGTAAGTAGGAGGTTTTAGGTTCGATTCTCGCCAAAGACAAATTTGAACCATATTATTGCTAACATATTGTGAGGCCAAGTCCACCCTCTTAAGAGGTAGATAATATAGATTGTTCAAAAAATTTTTTTTAAGTTTTCAATAAAATTAAAAAATTAAAAATTAAAACCAAATGGTTATCAATTATTATCCTACCAAACGGTCCCTTACTGTTATAGCATAATTTATAAATTGTTCATTATAAGGCAGTCCATAACATTTTCCTTGGGCCCGTTTGATATCATTTTAGTTTGGGCAATGTTAGGGAGACTAAATTTATAGACAGTTTTAGAAACTAAAGGACATGGAAGTTGATAATTGATTTATTACTTAAATGTTGATAAACGTGTTTATTCCTATTGGTGACACATCATTTAGTTTGCAAATTTAGTCACTCTAGCATTACTCTTTTAGTTTTCATGACTTTTTTGGGTAGATGTAGCTTTCAGTTTTTAACCAAAATCAACTCAGAATTTGAAAACTCAAAAAAAATATCTTTCAAATTTTGGTTTTCAGATTTTAAAATACTAAAAAAAAAATCAATTTTCAATTTTCAAGAAAAGTGAAGACAAATGCTTGGAAACATACTGGTTATTGAACGGTCCTTTAGCTTTCAGGAGTTCTAGTGAAAATGATAGATAAAAATACATAAATATTTCCATGTAGTTTGCTAATATTTTAGTTTCTATCTGTAACGATGAGAGCCATTTACCTTCTAGCCTCTAAAAAAGACTAAGCAAAAGAAAAACTAAAACCAAAATTGTTTGACTAAACAGTAAACTAATTACAAAATGATGTATAAAGTGACCTCGAAAATGAACCGTTTTGATCCTTTTCCATTTGCTCCTCATGTGAGGTATTTTTATTTTTATATTTTTTAAACAAACGATATTATCTACAGTAAGAGAAAATGGAATGAGCTTAGCCTCATAATAGGCTAACAATAATGTAGTTCAACTTCACTTTTGGCGAGAACCGAACCTAAGATCTCACATTTACAAGTGAAGAAAAATACTACTAACCAAAGATTGTGCAGTAGTTTGCAATCAGCCCTAGAACCTCGAATGAGTTAAAAGTTACCTAAAATATGTAGGTAAATATATCGAATTGAAAATCAAGGGACATGAAAGAATGGTTCACCAAGTTGAAAACTCCCTTCTCCGAACTAGGTGTCTAGCTACACGTATATACCTTTATCTCGGTTTATCCCCATCCACCTATAAATGTTTCATCACTTCAGAAGGAGAGAAAGCGACGTCTACAAAAACATGTCTCGATATTTTGTTGCAACGGCAATGTTTACAACAAAAACGATGGAGACAACAGATTTTTGTACCAAAGAAAACAATTATCTTTGTAGTTAATTGTATATTGCATGAAAATCCTACAACCATAGGTCCATATATCATCCACCATATGATTTTTTAAAAAGTAAACGGCTGATTTTTTTTATTTGAACTTTCACCTAACTTTTTATTTATCCCCCTAAATTTTTTAATTGGAAATCAAGCACTTAAACTTCTTTTTTTTTTTGGCTGATTTCCCCCCTACTATTAGTTTTTCATTCATTCCATCCAAATTTTTGTTAAATGAAAACATATGCACAACATGTGAAGGTAATTCGGTCGCTTTGTTCTTTAAAATAATTAAAAGCCCTACATTTCTAAAATTTTGACATGTGCAAATCTGTATGGTTTTATAGCTTTTGTGTCTGAAGATCTAGCAAAGTGACATTTTTGTTCCCAAAGTAGAGTCACGTGGTGTGCACGTTATAAGAGTTAATGTTAATTTGGATAAAATCTATGGAAAACTAACGGTAGGGGAGGAATCGGCAAAAAAAAAATTAGATTAAGTCCTTGATTTTCCAATTTAAAAGTTTAGAGGATAAATAAAAAATTAAGTAAAAATTCAGGAGAACAATCGACAGTTTACTCTATTTTTTTAACAAGACTACAAACACTGTTCCTACTCCTGCAATAAAATGAGGGTTAGATTAATTAGGCAAATAGTGATTGAATTACTGTTGAAATTATATATGAATATATTCTTTTTTGATACAGACGAAACTTGAGGAGGAAGGAATCGAACAGACTCATATAAAGTTTTAATCATTTGAGATTTTTATATAGAGGAGGAGTTCCATATATAATGTATGAATTTTTTGTTGGAACGATGAAATGATGGCAAAGTCCATCATGTCTAAATGCAAACAAAAAGAAGAAAAATACTCATCATTCATTTTCATAATTTTACATATACAATGGTACGTACCATCAATGCACGGCTACAAAAGAAACAAAAATCAAACGATAAGCTTATGCGGCAGAGAACCTACTTTCATCAAACAACAATGATGACTTGATTGCAAGAGGCAGTATCTGTCACGTCTCGAAACTGGAGTCGGTAGAAAAATTCCTAACTCGAATACGAAACATGAGCTAAAAATTAAAATTACAAGGAATTGAAACGTGGTTGAAAAATAGTTTATTTAAAACGGAGCGAAGGGATAAATTGGTTGGTAGGTCGAAATAAATCGAATCGATGTTTTAAAACAAATTACCTTGTGGATTGAAAAGGAAATGGACCGACGAAAGACGAAGGGATGTAGAGAGAATTTGTAAATTTGGTGTCCGAGCCCAAGTTTGGGCCTATCATACATTTTCGGAAAGAGAATGGTGCTGCGGTTTAAACTCACTACGATACTGTGATTCATGATTGATTTTGGCCATCCAAAGCTATTTAGGCATCCAAACCTGTGTTTAAACTTTGTAATAAAAATCATATTTTTCATTTGTCGTCTGATTAATGTCTTTTGCTTTCATTTAATTTCCTACGACCTTTGAGTTGTCTCAGGGGTGTTGTACGTAATCAGGTTATTTAAGTCATTGGCTCCTTCCTATAGTAATCATCTTTCAATCATTAATCAAATAAACCCTATGGTATTTCTTTAATAAATTGGTGGATTCCAGACTTTTGGTTCTTCAAAGAATTACGTTTGTAATCGTTTAACTTTGTGCTGCTTCAATCGCATATTTCACGTAGCAAATATCAAAACTAGAAAGGTATACACTCTTACAAGGTCATACGCTTATTATATGATTTCATCTTTATATACATCTTTATGAAAGTAGCACTCATAATCCATACAAATGGGTTTTACAAATTTGATGGTTTCATTTCAATATAACAGATGTTTGCAGTCAAAACTTACTAGCTTAGAAACGATACTTTTACTTTAAACTATCCACTAAATGAAGTTTTTTTATCTTTTTTAATTTTTTTAATTTTTTTAATTTTATCAAATTTGCAATGCTATGTATGAAGAGAAAAACTCTATCCACTATTCTTTTAGTCAAGTTAGACATAAGATTTTCAATTTTTAAATTGTATTAGTCATTTGAAAAAAATTTACACTATGTTTGGATGAGGGAAATAAACATGGGATTTGACAAAGGTTAGAGTTTATAAATTGATATGCATCAATTTCTTTGTTTGGATTCATAAAGTTTCACGTGAAAAAAAAAAACTTAGAATTTGGGACTCCAATTCCTAAGTTTAAATTTCGTAGGGATCATTTCTAAATTTCTTTGAGTGAGAGTTTAAAAATAACAAATTTCGTATTCAAATTTCATTGTTATGTTAGGTTAATCAAACAAGAAAACTCACAAATTTCGTCAAGTTAAAATTTCTTAGTAATCTTAAATTTTATTGTCCAAACAGACTGTTAATTCAATTATATATATTTACATTAAGGGGTTAGGGGTTGAGGTTAAACTACAGATTGGGCCACCATAATAATTTGGTATTGAATTTACCATCTTTGATAGTTGAACTTAAGACATTTCACTTACAAATAAATAAAATATTACTAAACTACGGTGATAGCGACAATACTTTGAAAGAACTTTAAATGAAGACACCCAAACTTACCTAATCCATATTATAATTTAGTAGTTATATGTGTGACGTTTACCATAAAATTTTGTCTGCATTCGAAGGGGAGAATGGTCTTTTTCTTCATTATTGAAAACTAATTATTGAGAAGAGGTCGCATTTTGTGCGATGGCAAGTGTCTTCGTCCATGAGCGGTAGGTCTCGGGTTCGAGACTTGGGAGCAGCCTCTCCATAAATGGGGGTAAGGCTAGCCGACATTCACCTCTTCCAGATCCTGCGTAAAGCGGGAGCTTTGTGCACTGGGTACGACCTAAAAAATTAATTCTTCTCCCAAAAAATGAAGTAAAATTTTCCATGTTCCATACACAAGTATCATATAAGATTTAAATGTAATTGAGTTTTTGACATATGCCCCAACATAAATATATATCACATCTATTTGAAAAAAAATAAAAACATAGATATCACATTTTTTTTTAATATAGGAGGTATCCCATAATACATTGGTGACAAAATCTTCTTTCTCATTTAATCCCGATAACGCATAAGGTAATAACGTACTTTAATCAAATGGTACGTGAAATCAAAGCTAGTGCCAATGTCTCTAAGGGAGTTCGAACTCGTGTTAAAGGTCATATTTTTCTTGAAAGAGGATGTAAAACATGAGCAATTTGAAAATGTAAACACGGGTGGATTGGTAATATAAGGTGAATGGAAATAAGTTAAATTTAGACGACTTTAATTCATGTATGGAGTATTTGTTAGAGTAAAAAGTAGAAATATAGAAAATAATCTGAATGTTGACTTTGAGGTACGACTTGAATCGTTTTCTTAAAGTGTTATTTGCCTTACTCGAATGAGTTTGCTAAAAAATTCTTGGCGAGTCACTTTCAGGGTACAACAAAATATGGAATAAATATATAAATTATATATATATATGACTTGGATGCGTTTGTGCAGCATGTGTGTGTGCGCGCAGAAAGGGCAACAACCTTACAAAAGGTTGTGTTTTATTCAACATTTTAGGGTTGTATATCTTTTGAATGGTTGCAAGTTTTGGTTAAAATATATGATGCTTACTCAAATTGTATGAGTAAAATTAAAAGATATAATTAGTTAATATTTATTTTCTGAAAATTCTAAATATAAGACATGTCTTTTGGATCAACACTTTTAAGAAGAGTTATATATCTTCAACTAAAATGAAAGGACTCGATGAACGGGTGCTTTAATGTCTATAAATACCTATTGTGACATAATATTTCACACACAATTTTCAGAATTTTTTTCTACATTCCTTGCTCTCTTTTCTCTCCATCACATTCATACAATTTCTTTCTAGTTAATTCCAAGGGAATACAATTCGTTTTTTCTAATCGAATATTCCATACTTTGTTGTATCCTGGAAGTGACTTGCCAAGAACCCTTTAGCAAACTCATTCGAGTGGGGGCATAAACTATTCAAGTCATACCTCAAAATCGTCATTCGGATTATTCTCTATATTTCTACTTTTTACTCTAACGGTATTGATTGTTGAACTTTGGCTTAGTTGAAACTTTGGTTTCTAAGCTAAAGTTCATGAGTATTAGTCCTTGAACTGTCACAATGTAGAGTAATGGTCATTTTGAGTAACACAGTGGAAATTTCATCCAAAGTAAAGAGTTTAAAGGGAAACAAATGAATAGAAATTCTAACTGAGTAGCTCAAAAGAACCATTTATACACATTGTAATAACTTCAAGGACTAATACACAACTTATAGGTCATGGACCAAAACTCCAATTAGACTAAAGTTCTGAGATCATTGCTCTAATTAACTAAAATGTTAAAATACTTAAAAATCACACAATCCGTAGAGTCTGCATGTGTCTAATTTACATTTAACTAATTAATGTGATATAATTGAGGATGTTTGTTTGGATGACATTTTATTTTACAGATAGGTTGATGATGTTTGTTGTATTTTTTATTTTTTTTGGTTAAAATCACAGTTTAATACATTTTTTTAATTTTCAACATTTTAAGCATCAAGTTTTTTTCGTGGTACCTTAATCTATAATTCTAGACATTTTCATACATTCCTTAGCTTTCCACTGATGACATGATGATTGCGTGGACAATGACCGAATATTAAGTGTCAATACGGAACCCACGTGAATATTAAAAAAAGGGCAAAAGACTGTTTACTACCCTCATGTTTGGTGGTTTTCAACATTTATTACATCAATTTTTTTTCATCCCAAAGTCATACTTAAAATGTAAATTTTGGAACAGTCTCATACATCTGTTAGTCAAACTGTTAAGTTTCCAGTTAAGTGATGACGTGGCGCCCATGTGGATAATGATTGGGCGCCACATGTCATCCACATGGAAATTAAAAATAAATTATTTATAAAATAAATTTAATTAATTTAAATAATTTATAAATAAAAATAAATAAATAAATAAATAATCCCTTCTTCCCCAAATCCTACTTGTGCCCACCCTCCCCTCATCCACCCCTTCGTCTTCCCCAAATCCCACCCTCCCAGTTCCCCTTCGTCTTCCCCACCCCCACCCTCTACCCCCTACCCACCGACACCCTTCCTTTCCCTGATACCCACACAGCAGAACCCATTTCATCCCCCAATTTTATCAAGACACCCACCACCCAATTTTATCAAGCTCCGCCATTTCCGACACCAATCTCACCACGCGCACCTGAACCCTCCGGTGTTTGAGTCCGACAACGCCAACCTCTCCCTCCCTCCTCTTCCCCCGTCGTCCGCTCCCTCGACCTCCCAGCGCAACCCAGAAGAAGAACAAAAACAAAAACCCAGAAGAAGAAGAAGAAAAAAAAAAAAACTGAATCTGCAACCTAGAAGAAGAAGAAGAAGGAGGAGGAAGAAGAAAAAAAAAAAAATGAGGAACCCAGTTCGTTCCCCCGAGGAAAAAATAAATAAAAATAACCGAATCTGCAACCCAGATTCGGAGGAAGAAGAAGAAGTAAAACCCAATCCCCAAAACCCAGAAGAAGAAGAAGGAGGAGGAGGAGGAGGAAGAAGAAAAAAAAAAATGAGGAACCAGTTCGGCCCCCCGAGGAAGAAGGAATAGAAAAAAAAAAGATTTTTTTTCAAAAGTTTTTGGCGGGAAAAAAAAATTTAATACTACAAAAATCCCTTATCTAAAAAAAAAAAAACAAAATCCACGTGGACCCACGTGGCGACCCACTTGGCGCCGAGTTATTGTCCACATGGGCGCCACGTCACAGTTAACGGAAGACTTAATAGTTTGACTAATGGATGTATGAGACTGTCCCAAAATTTACACTTTAGGTA
This sequence comes from Malus sylvestris, assembly GCF_916048215.2. Classification (NCBI taxonomy): domain Eukaryota; kingdom Viridiplantae; phylum Streptophyta; class Magnoliopsida; order Rosales; family Rosaceae; genus Malus; species Malus sylvestris. The sequence continues at coordinate 12,359,380 of NC_062266.1, read as the reverse complement.
TGACTCTGGGACGAAAAAAAATTGATGTACTAAATGTTGAAAACCACGAAACATGAGGTAGTAAACAGTCTTTTGTCCTTAAAAAAATTAAAAATTAAAAGTTTGTTTCAGTTCCTTTCTTCCTCTTTCTCTATCTCTCTCTCCCACCCTCTTCTACGAGAAAACCCAGCAGCCATCAAACTTTCTCACAGACCCAGCCCCGTGAGCCGTCGGAACAACACCTTAACTGAAACAGAAACAACATCCCTCATAGACACAGAAAGAGAAAGAGAGAGAGAGACAGAAGGCCACACACAGAGCTTCAAAGCCCTACAGCAGTGGCGGAGGTCAGCGACGCCGAGGGCTTTGGAGACTTCATGTTCATCATCGCCGTTGATCCCAATCCTAAGATCAACAGACGAGATTTGACCTTCTCGGACGACGATTGGGGCGACTTAATCTCCGACAGATCGAGCCAGATCAATGCCCGGGTCATGCGCTCCAATCGGAATGGGTCAGAATTGAATTTAGGTTCCGGCGGTCCTAATTCGACCAAAAACGGGTTGAATTTCATTGCCAATGGGATGGATTTGAAGTTTGACGCTCTGGTTCAGCAAGGAAATGGGAAATTTTGTGGTTTGAAATTGGGTTCGAATGGTTTTGATTTGAAATTTGATGGTGTGGGTTCGAATTCGAATACAAGTGTGTCGAATTCGAGTTCTGGTAATCCTAGTTCGGTCAAAAACTGGTTGAATTTCAGTAGAAATGCATTGGATTTGAAGCTTGATGCTCTGGGGAAGGAGGGGAAAAGGGAGGATATTGAAGAGGGAGGGGAAAGAGGGTGCAGGGAAGCGGGAGGGGGGAGGCCAAAATAATTTTTATTATTTTTAATTTTTTTATTTTTAAGACCTTTTTTAATATTCAATAGTTCATATTGGCACTTGTTGCTCTGTCATTGTCTAAATAGATGTCACATCATCATTTAACAGAAATTTTAACGAAAAATTTCACAAATATATGAAATTGTTTATGAATTATAATTTTAGATACTAGACTCGAACAAAAAATACTTGACATAAAATGTTGAAAAACAAAAAAATTTCATAATAATTAACTGAAATTAATCTTTATTTTATTTTATTTTGTCATGAGTTGAATTTTTCTGATAACTTGTTCTTCTTTAAGACGCAATGTTTGTTCATGATAGTCACAAATGGGTTATAGAGTGTTCCATGTTTTTGAGGTCCCATGTATACTTTTGAAATTACGGTTCGACCAGACCAATACAAAGAATTTAAGAAAAGTTATGGACTTTTTTTGTGTAATATAAAGTGAGAGAGGAGGTCATAAGGGTAAAAGAACCAAACGACAGATTATCGTATCTTCAATCGTACTATGTATTATTCGGTGCTGCAACTAGTTTGTCCACATCTCTCCACTGCAACAGCTCACTCGCACTACGATTCAATCTACGGTATACTCGCTCCCTTATCGCGACACTTGTTCAAATTACTCTAAAACGATTGCCCTTGAAGTAGCTCAAAATTACAGAAATGGTTTTCAGTTGGGCAACCAGACAAGTTAAGTGGGTCCGGTGCAGAGCTGGCGGGTGAGATTAGCAGATGACCAGGTCAGGATGGAGTACTTACTTGAACCGGATTTACCGTAACATTTTTTATCAAGTTATATATTAATATACCTAAGTTTTTCTTTACGTGACAATTCGTTATCAAACTTATAAGTTATAACCTAAGGGGGAAGAGAGAGGAGGGAGAAGAGAGAAAGGAGGGGGAAGAGAGAGAGAGAGAGAGAGAGTGCAGAATAGTACACAGTCTGGTGGCATTTGTGAAAAAGGCTGACACCGAAGTTGACTCTTGTGTACGGATTGTCTACTTCACAAGGAACTTGAACTTATTAGTGATTCGATATTTTATTACGAAAATGGTATTCACACATTCATTTTTAGTTTTCGTATATTTTTGTTAATTTTTTGCTGTTGTTTTTTTTAAATTATTCTATTTCATCACTGAAAATTAAGAAAAATATATGAAAAAGTAAAAATTAATGTATAAATAGCATTACTTTTTTATTATTACTACTTTTTTAAGGGAACTTTAACGAAAAGCACCCGGTACCGTTTACTTTAACGAAAAACCACATTTTTACATTAAAAAGTCAATCCTGGTACTATTCACTTTACCCTTTATTTTGTCTTTATCATTAAAACTCAAAGTTTTCAAACCATTTTCATTAGTTTTCCTATTTTTTAATGATACAGACTTATATAACATGAGTACAACAACACGATACTTTTGCCAACACTAGAACACTACAAGGCTACGAGTGCTATATAAATAATGTAACCATGTCTTAAACTCACTGCAGTGCAGTGACTGCCAAATTAAGGAGAGGGTTGGTGGTGATGGTGAATTATGTGAAATTTACACCCCTTCCTCTTCATTACTGTACAAACAAACAGTAAATGAAATCTAGTAAGTTATTTCCAGAAAACTATCTTGTAAGTTGCTATCTTATTTTAATAGTACAAGAATTTGAACCTGAAAGAAAGCGAAATGGAGTTTAAATAACCCGCATCTACAACCCACTAATCTTTAATGATATTCATAAAATTAAATTCTAATGAGACATATCTTACTTTGACACAAATACATCTCCAACCCTTGCGGTAAAATTTAAAATTTTTAGCCCATAAAATTTAGGTTTTAGCTCAGAAACAATTTTTTTGCTCCAACCTTTCTGGCCTAAAATTTTTAGCCTAAGATTATTAAAGAATAAATTTAGGCTAATGTTTTTCTTTTAAAGTCATTTAAAAAAAATTATAACTATCATAATTTAATTTTATGAATATTTTAACCCAAAAATATTTAAATTTTGATAAATACTAATTTGGGTGAATTTTGAGTTAACTAATTTTTTTAGCCGTTGGATTTAAATTTGGACCGTTAGATCTTTTTTGTACCGTTAGATTTGATTATATTCGATCTCAGCTGTTGGATTCAATAAATCTTGGAAAACATGTCCATGTGGATGGGGTTCCGCTAATGGTGTCTACACCATTTTCTAGGCCAAATCCTAGGGGGAATTTGTCTTTTGTTTGGCTTTTAGCATTTTGCCCACACATTTAACATGGGTTGGGTTGGGTTGGGTTTTGGGGGAGGGGAGGGGAGGGAATAAAACCTAAAAAATAGCATTTAGCCCAGGATTGGGTTTGGTTTTAGCCCCAACTCTTGCCCAAGACTCCTCAAGGGGTCAATTTAGAGCAAAACTAGCCACCTACTCTTCTTTTTTTATGTTTTTTTTTTAACAAACGATAATATCTACACTAAAAGAAAGGGGTGAGCTAGCAATAATATTGTAATAAACGAGAAATTCTTACGTATAATCGAAGCGAAAAATATTGTATTGTCCAAAACCTAGTTTTCACCCAAAAAAAAAAAAAAAAAAAAAGGTCCAAACCGTAGTTGGATCTACTTAATCATCGGCTAACGCTTGTTCTGGACGGTTTCAATTGCGCTTTCTAGAGATTGTGCTAACTTCAAGTATTTTTTTTTTGAAACATTACTTTTAATAAAAATTTCAACGTGCTTCTAATTGAAATTTGAAACATGTATGCCGAACCGCTTATGAACAAAAGTACTTCTACATAGGCAGTCGCTAAGCATCCCTTGAATTGGTTGGTCCAATATTCATCTTAATCAAGGTAAAAGAACTTTTTTTTTTAAATGTTTTGGCCCATAAACCCAAATGGGCCTCTAAACAAACCCACAATTCTGAATCTTCTTGGGCTTTTAATTCAACCCAAATTTCAGTCTCCATTTCTTGGCCCACTTAAGTTCCTAGTAATGGTAACAGACGTGGATTAAGTAAATTGGCTAGAACAGTGTGTCATCTCCTTTCATCAGGTTCGAATCCCCTCACCGTAACTAGAGTAGGAAATAAAAGTTCCAACAATGGCATTGTCGATTAACTATGGCGCCTGAAAGACTTCCAATTCTCAAAGCTCTTTCGACAGACAGGGAATTCAAAGCTCTCTCGTTTATTAAAATTCGTCTTTGGCGAGAATCGAACAAAAAATCTCTCACTTACAAGTGAAGAAAAATGCAATTAGACCGTAGTACTAAGTGGCGAAAGAAAGTATAGTTGATTATGTGTATTATATATGATTATGAATAAGGTTAGCATTAATCACCCATATAGCATGAATAATTGATCACGGTTAATTAGTGCGGATGTCACAAAAAACCTAAGTAACAAAAAAATTGGGAATAGTGTGTCAATTTAAAGGGTTAAATTTCGCAAATAGCCCATATCCCTCTAGCCTCTCTATTAATTATTGCAAACCAAATACCTTGTTAGCTAGTTTCCAAAAAAATAAAAATAAAAAAATAAATCCTTGTTAACTATGTTCCACTTTCTAAGTGCAAAATTTTATGGATTCCTAGAAAAAAATTCAATGATTACTTCAATGATCATGGATCTAAGGTTCAAATTATGACTAAGATTCAATGATTCATAGTTGTTGACCCTTAGTTAAGAATTCAATGACTAATACACCAAGAATCCAATGGATATTCCAACGATCATCTCGCTCATGCTATGGGCTGGTCCATACTTGATAAACTCTCAAATAGACGGGCTAAGGATCTGTCAATGACAACTCGCACGAAACAAAATGGCACTAAATTTAGACTTTCAATGGATGTGGATTCATAATTAACACAAGAGGAAGGTGAAACCTAAATAAGGAAATTTCTTATAAAAAAATCCATACAATGTGAAACCTACAACACCGCGACGCCGGTGGCAATGTGAAACCTTGGCCTTGACAACCAAAAATATACAAGACAAGCTCATTTGTGTTCAATTCTACTAGCTGGGCACACGAAACTTCCACGCACCTAAAACTAGGGGTGGGCACTTAGAACCGAAAACCGAAACCGAAACACGAACCAAATCGAACCGCACCGAACGGTTTGGTTTTGCGGTTTTGAAACGGTTTCGGTTTTGAAACCAAACCGCAACATAGAAAACGGTTTGGTTTCGGTTTTGGCTTTTGAAAACCGCACCGAAACCGAACCGCACCGCAAATATTAATAAACATTTAATTAAATGTCCATATTATATTTCATGTTTTAATTGGTCGTTTGTTAAAATCCATACACTTAGTATGGACTCAACCACACTAGAATATCATCATTCATCACTTTCTTTTGTTCATTAACTTGAAGAACCTTTGTTATTTTATACCATCACACACACATATATGTACAAGGGTGGACTAATCTTGTTATCAAGAGTCGAACAATGATCTACTAAAAGCCACTCATTTGAAGCATGATATCACATATTCTAGTATGAAAATTTCGCTCACGTTTAATGAATTCAAATTTATTCAACTTGTTTTATGAAAAATATTGTAAGGGACACTTTTTTGTTGCACAAACATGTTTTAACATCACAACTACATGCAACATGCTAATTGTTTACATAACAAATGTCATTTTCCTATTACTATTGGGAAATGCTTTTTAATATGTTAAATTGCAAATTGTACATTTTTTCTTAAAAACCAAACCGAAACCGTTTGAAACCGCACCGAACCGAACCAAACGGTTTGATTTCATTTTGGTTTTGGCTTCAAAACCGCACCGAACCAAACCACAAAAACTTGCGGTTTTGGTTTTGGTTTCACTCAAAACCGCACCAAACCGAACCGCGCCCATCCCTACCTAAAACAAAATGGTCCCTCAAGAACTAAGATAAATGGTCCTCAAACCTGACACCAATCTCATTCGGCAAGGAGGAACTAACTTTACACAAGAGGACACAGAAAGCCGAAAAATATAGCACGAAGCACCGATGTGGGGGCTTCCTGACGAACATGCATATGAATTCAAGTACTTTGAGAACCTGTCTTGCTCATTGAATTCAAGTAGGAAAATGAGCACTTCGAAAGAAATAACAACATAAATTCTGGGGACTCATGGAATAGCGCACAAAAATATTGCGTTTAACAACAATTATGAATCCCTTCAATATGATACATCACACTTTTCCTATCCTGCAAGTATGTGACAATTGCTAGCTTTTCGATTCCAATCAATCCCCGTTTTGGCGAAACTTCTGATGTTAACAGCACCAGAGCTACAATGGAAAAATTACGAACGCTAGTCTACACGGAGCTCTGTCTGTGATGGTAGCCAGAGTGATTAACATTCATTCCTTTTCTCCTTAGTTGGGCGTGGATGTGAGGTTACAACAGAATTGAATATTAATCCATCAAGCACAATTCACTTTGGTTTGTCTGTCAGGGTTACCAAGGACTTCAGCACACCCGGACAGATCTTATCAGCAAGGGCACCTTTGCCCGAAATCACAAGGGATTTCTCCTTCACAATGCCTTGCAACCTTCTAGAGTCTAAATCAAGTTGTTCTTGTTCTGCATCCCAAAGGCAACAACAAAAAGTTCAGAATCTTCTTTCTGAAAAATAAATAATGAAGCTACAAAGCATTCAACTTATAAAATAATACATCTATAAAACATAGAAAAAGAAAGCACACATGAAAACTCATGAATTCTGAGAGTTCACGAGCCATACTCCCTACTTTGGCGGTAATAAGAGCCTGGACAGCAACGCAGCAATACATATCTAAAAACTCGAATGAATTCCTCTAAGAAGCGTCAAGGGTTAAGTTTGGGAAATTATGATTGACAAGCAGGAACACTATGAAGTCTGACAAATTAAAAGTTTGCTGGACAAATCCCTCTGATCTTATTTCAAATTTGCCAATGTAATCTGAAGCATATCTTCCTTTTGTAAGCTTAATGGAAGTTGCATTCAGAAGATGGCACCTTCATGAACATCTATAGGCCTTTTAAACAAAACACTAGAGCTTCAAGAGTTTAAGAATTCATAAATAGCTCAACCAATTTATTAAAAGATCCTAAATGGTTTATTTAACCATTTTTGCTCACAAGGGCTACTACAGTGGACATTCAAGATTATTCATTAATCCATCGGGATATGGTTACATGGACATATTGATATGTGAAAGCGTTATACTTCTTACTGATACAGTTGGTATATGTCCCAAATAGTTGCATAAAATGAAAAATAAAAAGCGGCTTGAGAGAAAACCTGTCTCCAAGATGGTATGGGCAGCATGAAATGGAATCCTTGCAAAGACATCAGTTCCTGGGAACATCATCCAAGTACGGTCATTTGAGTCATGGTTGCCACAGGTAGGGCATACCTCCTTCACCAGAGGTCTTGATTGAGGCCCCCCAATCTCCTTCATTATTGACTCGAAAGGAGATGGAACGCTAGTTTTGGTTGTCCGAGCTATCTTCCTCAGAGATGTAAGTGCTTCTCTGTTCCCATTCCTCACCCTGTCATTTTCAACCATCTGCGTTTTCATATAACAAACACAATCCTCCACTGTGTTACTAACAAGACACAATAGAATACATTAACTTTAATAAAACTGAATTACTTCACATAATAAAGCAACTCAACTGCACTGGGATTGTTGACCAAAAACAAAATACACTAGATATTTTTTTTTTAATGTCAACAAGTAACTAAATTTTAATAGATAATTTTGCGTTAACAGTTTCATACAGCCTGCAATATCTAATGTCAACAAGTAACTAAATTTTAATAGATTAATTTTGCGTTAACAGTTTCATACAGCCTGCAATATCTAATGTCAACAAGTAACTAAATTTTAATAGATTAATTTTGCGTTAACAGTTTCATACAGCCTGCAATATCTAAATTAATAACCTTCTGGTTTCAATCATTTAATCAAATCATTTGTTATCGAAACTTTCTGGTCCTTTAATCTAATCATTAGTTATTGAAACTTAAGAAATATACTGTCATGCTTGAGTTCAAACTTTCCAACTCCACAGCTACATCTCAAAAAATTATCTTTGTTAACGGTAAAACATACAAGTCTGCAAAGAAGGAGGTAGAGGTATGAACTTACCTGGTTTCGAGCTAGAAGGAGATGCTCAGCTTCAGTCTCGAGCTCAATTAAGCTCTTCTGGAACTGCTTCATGGTCTCATCCATTCTTTTCTCCTCAATAAGTATCCACCTAACTGTATTCTGAAACATAAGCCATTACATGCTATTCTTAGTCTCTAAATGAAAAATTTGTCACGGAATAGAAACCAGAAGAGTAGTCTAAAAAGAAACATGCCCGCCGCTTTAAAACCCGGTCATCCCAAGAACAAACACAAAGACGAGCAAATGTGATAATATACAAAGAAAATCTGAAAACGAGTGAAGGGGACAGAAACATAAGAATCTCATCAACTTCCCGAGCAATTTAGACATCTCCCATCAAAATTTTCTTGCTTAGACAGAAAAACATTATCATCTGACTGAAAACTGGCCATATCTTGAATTCAACACCTACTTAGCCTAATATTCAACACAAATAATCATACAAATAACACAAAATAATCAACCATCCACACTCTTAATCTAAAAAATCCGAATTAATAATGCACAAATAATAATGTAAATCCAAAAATCAGAAGAAAAATTAGCAAATGTATTGAATACCCAAAAATAAAACATAAAAAAATCAGAGAAATACCTGATCAAAGAATGGAGACGATCAGACGATTTGTTGGGAGTATTAGTGTGGGTAGATGAGAAGAGGTGTTAAACCCTAGAATTTAAAATGGGGAAGAACAATACAAAATTGGAAAACGATGCGATTCATTTGTGATTGAGGATACGCGATGGAAATTGCAAATATTCACAAGGGTAATTTCGGTAATTTACCCGAAATACACCCCCATCTGTTCCCCCTGTCAAACGTTGGCAGTATCAGTGCGTTGGAGGAGTAGGATTTGGGAAGAAAAACGATGCAGAGGTTTAAGGCAGCTTTATCGGCCGGAAACGGCGTCCACCTCCGTCGTTTCGTCCGCCATTGCAGAGACGTATGCTCTCTCCCGGACGCCGCTCTCACCCCAGCTGATAATCTCGATCACCAAGTGAGTCTCTTTCTTCTTCTCCTCCATTACCCATTTTTCCACTCCTTCAAATTCAAGCTCGGAGACGTGAAACCGGTATCTCTGCGAGCGTCTCTCAGGTGTTGGTCGAAGGAAAAGCGTGGTCCCGAACGGCAGTTCTCAACAGACCAGCGGTGCTCAATGCTTTCACGACTGCAATGGTGGGGTTTTGTTTCGTAAATTTGATCCTTTTTGTTGGGTTTTTGGAGACCCTTGATTTTGTTTGGGGTTTTGGGTGGAACCCATTGCTGAGAAATCGGTGATTGAATTGTACAGGGGGCAAGATTGCAGAAATTGTACAAAAGCTGGGAAGATGATCCTGATGTTGGCTTTATTGTTTTGAAGGTGATTGCTTTATGTTTTTTTTATTATGTTGCCACTTATTTCGGTCTCAAATGTCGCTCTCTGTAGTTTAGATTATATTAGAATGTTGCTCGAATAAAATGAAACATAAGTTACTAATTTTTCTCAAAGGATATTTGCTTAGTTGTGAACTCGTGATCACTCAAGTGGCAGCTTACAAATTGTTTTGAATTTTTGAAGGGCAGTGGCAAGGCATTTTGTGCCGGTGGAGATATAGTTTCTCTTTATCATATGATAAACAGAGGTTAGCGCCTCCAATCTGATTTTGCCATGACCCAGATAACTAAATTAGCCCCTTCGATAAGTTTGTGAACAAATTTGTATAGCTTACATGTCTATATTTTATGTCAAATATGATGACTTCAGCTTTTTGTAGCCGGTTTTAATTCTTCTTTTTCTGCTTAATGTCAGACAATTGTATTTATAACGGTCCTGATTGTGCAGGGAAAATAGACGATTGTAAAGATTTTTTTAGGGCGTGCTATACTTTTATATACCTGCTTGGTACCTGTTTGAAACCACATGTAAGTACTCATCATACTTGAAATTGGGTGAACGTGCATTTTAGGTTCTTCATCGTGTATCCTTCTTAATAAGAAAATCTTGTGAGATTCATCTTGCCTCGGTAATTATTCCTCGAGATATAGAATTTTGAATGTTATCTATTTGTGATACTTGGGTAATATTGAATGCTGTCTTACGGTCAAGAGCAACTTGAGGTTAATTTCTGTTTATTTATTAGTTCATGATTGATGTCCAAGCAGGTGGCTATCTTGAATGGCATTACCATGGGTGGTGGTGCTGGAGTCTCAATCCCTGGGATATTCCGCATTGCAACTGACAAAACTGTACGGACAGGGATACTTGTAGACATTATTCTTTGTTTCTTTTTCACAAATTTGCTGGCTTGACGATTGGTTCATATCCCATTGTTCTTTTTGAATGAGGAAACCATCAATGACTTTGCTGAAGCTTCTTTAGAACTGAAAATTGGTTGAGGTGTTTTGGGGATAATGTAACACACAAAAACCTTCAAGTCCCTCTAAGAAGTCTTCAATAAAATTGATAATAATGTTGAATCTAATCTGAATATACATCAATAACAAGGGAATTGAAGGTGATTATGAGCATATATCATCTTAGCTTAGCCTCAAAAAGGTGTATGCAACCCAGTGTATACACGTCTTGTGTTGTGTCATCCCTTGCCCCTTTAATAATACTCGTTACAAGCTAAGAATAGGTGTTTCAGTGCAGTATTGATTATTGTCTTTACCAAATAGATAACTGTTTTTCACTGCCTGGTCAGGGCTTATGCTATATAAGGGTTTTTTTAGCACCTGATTTGATATATAAAGCTACCCTTTCTCTATAATCTGTGTATATGTCAAATTTGTGTGTCAAACTTGTTTGGCCTCTTGAAATGAGTTCACCTTTATTAGTATAAAAGTAAAATCATGTACCAAACAACAAGTGACTTGTGTTCCTAACTCTGTAACTCATCTCCTCTCCCCTCCCTATCTGTGAGATGAAACTAACTCAACCTGTGGAAATATTATGTTCAGTAGAATCAGTACAAGGCATGTGGAATCCAAAAAAAAAAAAAAAAAAAAAAAAAAACAAAACTCATAGATGTCCATATTTCTGCGAATAAGTTAGGTGGAGTCAATTCAAACCTTATTGATATGCTTATTTGAAACTCATTTGGGAAACAAGGAACCCTCACCGGTCACTGTACTGTTCATATTTGCTTGTAATTCGTGCTGCGGACGTGTGATGAATGATACAGCAATTTTGTACATTGCTTCTTTTATTTGCATGATTCAGAAGGTTTTTCCTTGCTCAATATAACAATTTCTAAACTGAAGCAGTAAGATCTTCATTTTATATTCACCGTAGAGAGATGAGTCAGATAAGCATTTGATATTACTTCTGTGTCTTTTATCAAAAAAAAAGGTCGTACCCAGTGCACAAGGCTCCCGCTTTACGCAGGGTGAATGTCGGCTAGCCTTACCCCCATTTATGGAGAGGCTGCTCCCAAGTCTCGAACCCGAGACCTACCGCTCATGGGCGAAGGCACTTGCCATCGCACCAAGTGCGACCTCGTAAAAGAAAAAAAAAATTGTGTTTTCTTTACATTTGTCTGCTGGTAGAAGCTTTACTATTGTATACTTGCGATTTGCAGGTTTTTGCTACTCCTGAAACTCTAATTGGTTTCCATACAGATGCGGGGGCATCTTTTTACCTCTCACATCTACCGGGTCACTTAGGTATGCTTTCGTGGTTATTCATGCATCTTTAACTTGTTCATAGATTATTCAATTCGTAGTAAAAGGGGGGAAACAGTCAAGATAAGTCTGCAGATTTCTTTCCAACTGACAGAGAATACATAAAGGTCGTACCCAGTGCACAAGGCTCCCGCTTTACGTAGGGTCTGGGACAGGATACATATTTTAATAAAAATAATTCATGGGAATTCTTCAGTTTATTATGTGCGAGTCCAAAAATAATTATGTTACATACAGACAATTTCTTGAGAGATTCCCAAAAGGATTTGATATCATCCTCAGAAGGAAAAAATGACTCAATTATCTTCTTTCTTCGTATGAGGTTGAGGAAGCATCTGAGTTATTTAGGCAAAGAATGATGTCGAGCAGCTGTTAAAATTGATATCATTTGCTTCTGCATTTGTAATGTACTTCAAGGTTCTAAATGTTGCCATTTAGGTCATTTTTGACAAATTGTGTAAGTTATAAATTTGTACATTGGAGATTTGTTGAGAATATTGTGTTTAAGAATGGGGAAAATAGAACAAACTCCGGAAATCAAAACAAATAACCAAGATAAATAACAGCAACAACAATCTTTCACTATATCAATAATGAGTACAATCAATAATCTTGCTAAATCTCTAGGACTAGGACTTGACGAAAAACCTGAAAGAACAAGAACAAGAAATACACTATCTCTTTTCTTTTCTCTCGCACACACTTTACAATATTCTTTTCTTTTCTCTCGCACACACTTTACAATATTCTCTCACTTAGAGTGGTATACAATTTATTGTTTTGCTCCCTTCTTTCAAAACTAGTACAGTAGCCCCTTTATATAGACATAATAAAGGTCTTCTTCAATAAGGATTATTAATCCTAATTGGAATCTAGTTATGAATCCTACTCCAATTGAAAAACTAACTCCAATTGGGTAAACAACTCCAATTGGGAAAACAACTCCAATTGGGAAAATAATTTAATCCTCTAAGACTATAATTCCTTATAGACTTAGGACAACTTATCATGGGCTGGAAAAATCTAACAAGATTGTGATCCCTCATTACTTTTCCAAATTTAGCGTGCTTATCGTTGAGAATATCGCATTTAAGAATGGAAAAAACAAGAACAAACTCTAGAAATCGAAAAACAAATAACAAAGATAAATAACACCAAGAATTTACGTGGTTCAGCAATATGTGCCTACGTCCATGGGACAGCAACAACAATCTTTCACTATATCAATAATGAGTACAACCAATAATCTTGCCAAAATAGAGAACTAGGACTTGATGAAAAACCTGAAAGAACAAGAACAAGAAATACACTATCTCTTTTTTTTTCTCTCGCACACACTTTATAAATATTCTCTCACCCTAATCCCTTGAGTGGTATACAATTTATTGTTTTGCTCTCTCCCTCAAAACTAGTACAATAGCCCCTTTATATAGACATAAAAAAGGTCTTCTTCAATAAGGATTATTAATCCTAATTCGCATCTAGCTATGAATCCTACTCCAATTGAGAAACTAACTCCAATTGGGTAAACAACTCCAATTGGGAAAACAAATTTAATCCTCTAAGACTATTAATTCCCAATAGACTTAGGACAACTTATCATGGGCTGGAAAAAACCCAACACTTATGTCGTTTGCTGTTTGTAGGGGAGTTCTTGGCTCTTACAGGAGACAGGCTCAATGGGTCGGAGATGATGGCTTCTGGACTTGCAACACATTATTTGCATAGTTCAGTTAATTCCAGGAACCTTTTCCACATTTTTTGAAGTTTTAGATTGGTCTAGCTTTGTTATATAACCTTTGTGTTTTGTTTCCTTTTATCCTAGAGGCTTCCATTAATTGAAGAAGAACTCGGGAAAATTGTCACTGATGATCCCTCTGTCGTTGAAGCTTCTTTAGACAAGTATGGTGAAGTTGTTTATCCCAATGAGACAAGCGTGCTTCAAAGGTTTGTTATAATTGGACGAAAGGACTCAGATAGAAATTTAAGTTCTAAGGAAATTCTAGAATGTGTAAACTCGTCCCTGGAATCTCATTTCAAACAAATTTAAATGCATAAACTTTAAAGTTTAGGTTAAAAACATTTCGAACTGTCATTATGTACTCCTTTAATCTATATAATGGCTTTAATTCTTCTATGTCTTGTTTTTATAGGATTGAGTTACTCGATAAATGTTTCAGCCATGACACAGTTGAAGAAATTATCGATTCTGTGGTAAGCATATATCGATTTTATTAACTTCTCTTTAGTTCAGAACTGTTAAACCAATATAATATTTTAATGATAAATGAGTTCTTCAGCGCTCTGATTGATTAAAATATTTAGGTTTATTGTCGTTCAAAATGTTTTGTTTCCACCTTAAAATGGTTACTGCAGTGCCTTGAGATAGTGCTCTCGTTTTAAAATTTCTTCTTGTTTTGTTTTGTTTTGTTTGCATTAAAGCATTTCCAGTGTCTGCGAAAATCAAATTGCTGATCTGGTTCTGCTAGAATTGAACACTACTTAAAGGAGTTAAGGGATTCATTTGTTGCACCGTGTCTGTAGAATCTTTAGGTTTTCTTTTGCGTTCCATATTATGGTTGGCTCAAGTTCTTTTGGAAGATCGTAAGTTCCAACACTGACGGGTGCTTTTAATAATCACTATCAGTGAATACGTTCTTGGACGGCATCTAATTGTGTGGATTAAAAAACTAATACGCAGGAATGTGAGGCAGGTAGAACAAAGGATGCATGGTGCATTTCTACTCTAAAGAGACTTAAAGAAGTCTCACCATTGAGCTTAAAGGTTTCCTTGAGATCTGTGAGTCTCTCCCTCTCTCTTGGAAACATGTTTGAGTTGACGTTTGTTTAAACCTGTTGCATTATATATACATATATATAATTATATATGAGACCTGTCCCTTCGTTATTAATTGGCGCAGATAAGAGAAGGTAGATTTCAGACCCTCGATCAGTGCTTGGTTCGTGAGTACCGAATGTCCCTACAGGGAATCACTAAGCAGATTTCCAATGACTTTTGCGAGGTATAAATTCCTTCCGTTTTTGCTGATATAATATACAGTAATGATTTGGTAACTATATCTCAGTTGTTGTGGTCATTAGGGGGTTCGGGCACGAGTAGTGGAAAAGGACTTTGCACCAAAGGTATATTTATTCTTTTACCGTCTAACGAAAGTTGGCAGCTTTTGATAACCAAGATATTGATTGGCCATACTGTAACCCCAACTCTTTTATCTTTATTTCATATTGTCGATTCATATAATCGTAACAGGATCATGTTTCTGAAATATGCAGTGGGATCCTCCAAGTGTTGAAAATGTATCCAAAGACATGGTGGATCAATATTTCTCCCCTCTTAGCGAGTTCGAGCCCGACCTAGAGCTACCGACGGAGTTGCGAGAAGCGTTCACCCAGTCCTAGATCCTCCTCCCAAGTCTCTAGTTTTATGTTATTGAAGCTGGCTTGATTCAAAGCATTTGGGTGAACTAGTATTCTTTCATGTTAGCTACTTCTTGAAATTGTACCAGCCCCTTGTTAATAAATAATAAATTTGTATTGAGATTAAGACATTGGGATTTTTCTTCTTAATTCTTTTGGGTGTTCTCAAATGCTTTCGACTTTTTCCCACCACAAACAAGCTCTAATCAACCAAACTTTAAATAACAGGCTCTCACTATCCATTGTTTAGTGCTTAGCTGAGTTAATTTACTACAAATTTTATCTCGAATACGCTTTGGAAAATAAAAAATAAGTTGTTGATTTAGTTTTTGAATTATTACCGATTAAAAATTAAGTTTCTATTTTATAGTTTGAAGAACTGTCCTTAAACTCAATAAAAACTTCAATTTTCTTTGTTTTGTGTTAGATCTATTTCATCCAATTCTTTGTCAATTTAGTTTTGAAAGCTATAAATCGTTCAATTATAAGTTTCTCGTAAACCAGGTATTTATACTTGAAAACTCAATCTAACTTAGTTTTTATTCAAAGTAAATTTATATTAATATAAATATGTCGTTGTATAAACAAATGTTAAAATTTAAATATGAAGCGGTCAGTATAATTTTGTTTTGCTCTCCATGTTTGTAATAGGGTAGCGCATCTAGTGACATCTTTTGTGTTTAAGGAAGGTGACCTTCATAGTTGGAATGATTTGAACCAAAGTGGTTGTTCAACACTTTGGCATCTGATGTAAACGTTTCGATTCGAATTTAATCGAAATTTCTATAGTTTGAAAAAAAAAAAAAAAAAAACTAAATGAATATTTTTATTTTTCTTCGTTGTTGTAATGTAAGGCGTATAACTAACGAGAAGGTTTGTCTTTGGGTGCAAGACCTATATTAGAGGGTACGAGAAATAAACCCCAAAACCCTAAACCAATTCTCATCGTCTTCCTCCTCCCTCCGGCAGCTGCAACTCCGCCATATCCACTCTCCGGCAGCGCTTCCATACATCAGGCCTCCCAATTCCTCTTTCGCCTTCCCAAACATTCGGGGCGGTATTCTAATTCTACTCTGCAGAGAATGACGACTCGAATAGCTCCGGGAGTAGGAGCCAACTTGCTGGGCCAACATTCCGCCGAGAGAAACCAAGACGCCACTGCGTACGTCGGCAATCTGGACCCTCAGGTTCTGCTTCCCTTTCCTTCTACTTGCATTTTTCTGACTTGGGCTTTTCCATTTTCCTAGTTTTCGTGGCAAAGTTGAGGAATTTGAGCAGCTAGGGTTTTACTTTTGTTTGATTTCTTCTAATTTCTTTTGATTGATTTCAGGTTTCCGAAGAATTGCTGTGGGAGTTGTTTGTTCAAGCTGGCCCTGTTGGTATGTATCTATCAAATCCTGCTTTTGTAGATTTCGATTGTTGTATTATGCGGTAATTTGTTTAAGGTCACAAAATATTTTCGATATTAGGATTGATTTCAACAACAATTTGCGCTTTTAAGTAGACGTAAGAAAGTTTAGCAAGCGGTATTTACCTTAGTGAGTGGAAAGTTGTTGTTATTGACCTTAATTGAAGAAGAGAATTGTTTCAATTGATCTATGTTAGAAAATAAAATGACTATTGACCTATGCCGAAACATGAAATTATATATTGACTTTAATCAAATTTCCTTTTGTGGTGGTATTTGTAGGCTTGTATGTGTGTTGAAACTTGCTAATGAAAAGAAAAATATGAACTCAATCCAATTGATACTGTGTTAATGTTTGTGCTTCTTCATCTTTCAGTGAATGTGTATGTTCCCAAGGATAGAGTGACAAACCTTCATCAAGGATATGGATTTGTTGAATTCCGTAGTGAAGAGGATGCTGATTACGTAAGTGTTGGCAATGAGCCACGATGTGCTCCTGTTCTTAAGTTACTCTTTAGCTCCTCTTTTTGTGTTGAACTTCTCTAATTCTGGTTATTGATTTGTTGAAATTTTACTGCTATGCAGGCAATCAAGGTGCTTAATATGATCAAACTTTACGGCAAACCAATACGTGTAAATAAGGTATTGAACTATCTTTTTTCTAGTTATCACATTTCTGCATTTGGTGTGTTTTGTGCCCTACAGAAGCTAGTATTACGAGAACTCATTTAACAGGGCAAAAATCATTATGTTGACCGTTCAGTCACTGTATGCCGCTGATCATGTATGTATTGGAATTTTGATGGATTGTGTTTTCTTGGTTTCAGGCATCCCAAGACAAAAAGAGCTTGGATGTAGGGGCAAACCTTTTCGTTGGAAATCTCGATCCTGTAAGTTGTTTAGTCATTCTCAAAATCTGTATTGTTAATAGATACTCTATGACATCTGTTCTAATGTTTTGCATTCTTACCCAATATTTCTTGTAGGATGTGGATGAGAAGCTTCTCTATGATACATTCAGTGCATTTGGAGTCATAGTTACAAATCCAAAGGTACTGTATCAGCATGTCTTTTCATCGGCTAACATTTTATGTTCAACAGTTTTTCATAAAATAACTTCTTGGAAAGTATTTTTATCATGTTTTTAAGTTTTTCTTGTTTCATGGTTCCTTTTATATTAACGAAAATGCTTGGCTGTTATCGTGAAGTGATACAGTATTATGTTTGTGACTGTATTTGGAGGGTATATTCATGCAATAAGTCATTATCAGGTATTCATTTTCTGTGTTAACTGTGATTCTTATGTGGACTGTAATGTTGGTAATTTTCTTTTCTAGATAATGAGAGACCCTGATACTGGAAATTCCCGTGGATTTGGCTTCATTAGTTATGATTCTTTTGAGGCATCTGATGCAGCTATTGAGGTATGTTTCTTTTACTGTTCTCTATTTTGTTTAGTTTTTGTAAGCAAGCTGGAAACCAACAATATTTGGATAAGCAAGTGCTTGTCTCTCGTTATCAACTCCTCATAAAATTTGATAATATTTGAAGCATCTAAGGTAGGGCTCTACTTGTAAGTAATAGCTTAATATCTGCTGAGGACTGTTCAGGGTTCTGTGCTGTTATCCCTACGGAAATACAAAGGCTTGTGGAAATGTTTTCTTTGGTTTTGTAGCCTAAAGTCTGAAGGTTGTTATTTTGGTTGCATTGTACATGTATCTAATGGTCTTTCTTTGTTGTGGCAATGCTTTGTCGAAATGGTCTTTGTCATGTGTTGAATTTGGTTTCCCTTTTTTTTTTTTTTTTTTTTGTGTAGGCAATGAATGGCCAGTATCTGTGCAATCGTCAAATAACAGTGTCATATGCCTATAAGAAGGATACTAGAGGAGAGCGTCATGGTACTCCAGCAGGTGAGGCCTCTTGTTTACTTAGCCACCGCTTTAGTGTTTGTAATTTGTCTCGGTTACATGAAAGCTTCTAATTTAATAACACGGAGGTGTTAGACCATGGTAGTTAAATGAATAAATAGTGAGACGCGTACAACTTGTTTTTACCATGATGTGAAAAATGCAATGTGTTAAAGTTTTTACTCGGGGTTCACTTAATTTAAAATCAAACAAAGGGAAAAACAACAAAGCGAAAACTGTTTGTAGTTGGGTTAGCCTTCAGGGAAGACAAAAATTATAGATTTTAATAGGTAAACTTCATTATTGCTGGACAGTACTAAATTACCGCTATTACTTTGCAGAGAGAGTTTTGGCTGCAAGCAATCCTACTTCAAAAAGCCGGCCTCATACACTGTTTGCTAGTGGCCCTCCAACACTTGCCAACGGTCCTCAGTCCAATGGTACCATGGGTGCTCCTGTGCCTCCACGACCTTTCGCAAATGGTGGTCTCGGTATTCCTCCTCTTCGCCCACCACCCCCGCAAGGCATGGCTTTCCCACCCATGCAGATGGCTGTACAACCAACCTGGCAAGGTCAGCCACAGCAACCAGGTCAAATGCCTCCACCTCAAATGCAGCAATTCAGACCGCCGCCAAACATGCCGCCACCTCCTCCTCAGTCCGCTCCAGCTCCTCCAAGGTCGCTTCCGCCACCTATGGCAATGGGAAACCAACAACCTATGTGGCGACCGCCCCCTCCCCCTCAGATGAGGCCACCCAACATGCAACATGCGTCCATGCCCCCACCTCCGCCTCTCAATAACCCTCTGCCACCGCCCCCTATGAATTGACTTACCTCAACAATTTGGTTGTAGAATCTGTACTCGGAAATTTTAGGACAAGAATGTTGAGGTGATTACTGATTGTTAGAGGCGGCTACTTCATTTTGTAAGAGTGATTTGAGAATATGCTTCCCTTTGTTTCTTCTTATTCAAGAGATAATGGTTCAGTTAACCTACGTGACAATACTCAATACTCAGTGACAAAATCATACGGTTAAAAAACTTGACATGTGAAACCCGTCGGCGTATTCAATTGAGAATTTGAGGGATTTTAATTCTTTTAATGAATTTAGAGGGTATTCAATCCGGATTTTAAGTGATTCTTTGAAATTCAAGATGTATTCAATCAAGATTTTAAAATATTTTATTAAAATTCTTAGAAATCCAGACGTATTCAATTAGGATCTCAAATAAGTCTATAATATTCCTGGTGTATTCAATTAGGAATTTATTTTAAAGAATCTTAAAAAGTTGAGGAATTTAAGAGAATTTGAGAGATTTTGCAATGGAATTTAACCATTCACAAATCAATTAAACTCCCTTAAACTCAATGAATTTATAAATCTATTAAAATCTCTCAAATTCTTAATTGAAAATACACCAGTCATCATTTCTTATTGTATTTCAATTGAAGGCTTGTCACCCATTCTCCTAATTAAAACTAAACAACCCACTTAGCACTACAGTCCAATGATATTTCTTTTCACTTGTAAGTAAAATGTCTTAAATTCGAATGAATAGCGAGTTTGATATCAATTTATTTTCTCTACTTGCCCTCTTAGTGTAAATATATCGTTGTATCAAAACCAAACCGAGACAAAACGGGATGTTTTATGTATCACATAAGAAAACTATGTTCACATAAACACAAGTCATAATAGCAACATATTACAAAACACAATCCACGTACATACACACATAAAAGCGATAAAAGCAAGAGCAAGAATATGAACATGTAGCTAAGCATCAGACCATGTGATATCGAGGCCACCCCAGTCCTCCTTGCGCACGCCCAAGGCTTCCCAGACCGCCTTTGAGGCATCAACAATGTTGTTAGGGCATGGAGGTTGGTAGTCATGCTCTGCATCACATCCCATAGTAGAGTCACACTCATCCACCACCATCGCCACCACACTCCGTCCATTCGCACTAATCGTGATGTTGTTATGGCACCTTCCTCCGCCGCTGTACCATCCAGTAGACAGCGCCACAACCGGGGTGCTGTCGTTGTGGTATTTGTTGTCGCATTCCGATGGACCGCCTCCATCGCCGCCTGCCTCAAAGCTGTTGAGAGTGAGATAGGCCTTGGTGTGTCCGGACAAGGGCGGTGAACAGGTGTAGGTTGTGTACATTTTTCCTTTGACACAACAGTCGGAGTCGTTTTCCGTGTTGCATTGTCCAGAAGGGGCCTTCTTGCCTCGAATTCGGCCGCTCGGATGACACTGCTGAGCTTCAGTGGCCAAGCAAATTGTTAAAAGGAAAATGATTGAGAAAATTGTTGAGCTCTTCATTTTCTCTATGTTTCTCTTCTCTTTGTTATACTGGTGTGAGATGCTTGATTCGTATGGAGCATTTGAGGGTGGTGTGTGTGTGTATATATATATATATAGCAATTTCATATTTACCAATTTGGCCTCTTGATTTTGCCTGTATTTTGTTGGTATTGTATTTACATTCCAACAACGTAACGCTACTTTGGGTCATCTTTTTCTTACAAAACGACGTAGCAGCAGTTTCTTTTGCCACGTTGATTATTTTTTATAACCAACCACCACAATCCACCCTTCAAATACGTCGAATCCAAATTAGTATTTTGTTGCCAGTTTAAAATTGTTTATCAGAATTCTCATTCGGATTTTGCTGGATTTTGGATTTTCGAGCGATATCAAGGAGAGAAGAATTGAACACAAAACATAGAATGCAGTTATCTCTCAATTAATTTTGCTTTAGATATTATAACACTCTTTGTTTTGCTTATTCAAAATGGGCAAGCTTGCGGTTAATATCGGAAGGAGGTCTATTAAAAATTTGGAATTACAAAGAGAATGATTTCTACACACGTCTTTTCTCCTTCCATACGCTAATTCTCCTTTACATTATTCGATCAAAATGCTAGAAATAAACAGAAGTGTGCATGAAAGAAAAATGTGGTGGAAGTGGAACTCATTTCCCATTTCATATTTATTTATTTTTTTGGTAAAATAAGGGGGTGGATCACTCCAAAAACTAGCTCAAATAGTTATTACAAATAATTCGAGTCCTAAGGACTCCCATCATTTCAAATAATCGAGTTCTAATCCAATCAATAGGATTTCTCAAGATAATGTTACCTAAGATTCATATTATAGCTCCAATTTTGACAGTACCAACCACCACCATGTTATTCTCCAAATAAACATGCACCCACTCACATTCGACTATGGTATCATAAGTTGTCTCAATAGCAAGAGATGAAAACTGGTATCAATCAAATTATTGATTAAATTAACCACAAACCGAATCCATCTCTACACATGATCTTGAAATAATCTTGTCAACTGCAAATTTCAGTCCAGAATACATCTCTACACATAATCTTGAAATAATTTTGTCAACTGCAAATTTCGGTCCAGAATATAGCCCCCAAATTTCAGCGTCCACCACCTGACCTTTGCCCTTTATTTTACTAATAACTAAACAAATTTTAGGGAGATTTTCCTTGTTTCAATGGATAAATAGAGTTGAAGCACATTACAAAATGCATCAAAAATGGAGAAAAAGAAGGATATGGATATTCCATACATCTATGAGGGGCGAACTTTTAATATTATTTAATGGTAAATAGTAAAATTATTCAACCAAAAATAATGGAAAAGTGTAAACTATATGATACACAGTTGATGCAGAATATCAGCCTATAAGCAATTTAGGGTTGTTCTGGTCTTTCAAAATTATGGATCATGCAAATTACCCGACTCTTTCTTCCTAAAAAATTTAACAAAATTGAAGGTCGAAAAACAGCGTTGTACAAAAAACAGCGGCCTCCGGCAGGAGTAAACGTATCGGTCGAAACACTTGCTGTTTAGCAGCAGTGGTGCTCTTGTAGTTGTTTATCAATTCCATCTGCACGTCGTAAGCTATTCAGCAGCAGTGGTGCCCTTGTAGTTCTTGACCAGTTGCGCCTGCACATCATTAGAAACCGGCGAGTGCTCTTTGTACTCCATTGTGAATTCGCCTTTTCCCTGCACACACAAATATTTTTTAATCTTGCGTGATATTTTTTCGAGTGGAAATTTGGGAAAATGAAAATTTTTGGACCAGAAAGAGAATGTTCTTCATTACCTGAGTCATTGACCGAAGAGAAGTCGAATACCCAAACATGTTGTTCAGAGGGACCTAAAGAGCCAATTACGCGATATTGTTTAATGACACACTCATAAAAAAGAGCCATTAATTTAACGTAATGCAAACAATGCTAGAATCAAATTTCACGAGGTAATTTACAACATTTATTATGTTTATTTACGTAAGCAATTCTTCGAAACAGACGAATGCCAAATTAAAATTTAAATGCTAATGATAATGATAATAGCAAGAAATATCACATCTGCCAAATGTCTTGACAAAAATCAGATCATAAAATTGTTAAGAAGCTTGGGGACACTAACTCCAACTGCAACATTTTCTTTTCCTCAAATTTTCTTAGTGGCATTAAAATCAAGCTGTGCAAACTAAACGACCGAAAGCAATACTTACTTGGGCAGTAATAACAGAGTCATCTCCTTCCTGGTCATTTCCAATAATGATACCTTTTCTCCTATCGAATGACAGTGCCAATATGTTCAGTTAATAAGTCGGTGATTAACCCATGCATGTTAATAAGTTGGTGATTAACCCATACATTTCGATTATCAAAGAAAAAATAGCGTATTTCATGAAAGTAGTCGAAAACACTCACTTGTTAAGATCGCCAGCAACAGTACCCTGAAACTCTATTGGTACTTTCAATTCCACCAGCATAACAGGCTCCAATATCACTGGTCTTGCCGCCGTATAGCACTGTTTAAATATTTCAGATCTCAATAAAAATAGTAACCGGAGTGGAGAAAGTTTTGTTGCCAGTAAAATATCATAAAGGCAAAGAGAGCATGGGCTAAATCAATTATTTAAAGAATCACTCCAATGAAAGGATATGGCAAGGACCTTTCTAAATGCATATATTGCAGCTAATTTAAAGGCAAGTTCACTGGAGTCCACGGCATGGGAAGCGCCATCGGTTAATACAATACGAACATGCTCAACTGGATGTCCAATTAATGAACCCCTGCACAAGGGATAGCATTATGAGCAAACCAATAGCAAGGGACACACATTTAGACAAAGGCATTGTACCAATCTGGTAAATTTTACAGGGTAAACATTCCTGAAGAGCTATCGGAGTATCTTTCCTTGTATAATCAACTCTTAAGAACAGGCGGGGGGGGGGGGGGGGGGGGGGACTCACGAATTGGCTGCTTCTTTGAAACCCTTCTCAATAGCTGGAATAAAATTTGATGGTATAGCTTGTCCCACAATAATGTTTTCAAATTCAAACTTGGTCTGTGAGTCAGCAGGGAGTGGTTCAATATACCTGCAACATACCAATAGAAGAAGTAATATTACAAACAGGTGAGAAAACACCAAATCAGATTTACAAACCTGAGTACAAGTAAAAATTCATGTAAGTGTTGCATAACTACGATCAGATCCAATTATCGTGCATATAAAGGCATCATTGGACTTACCCACATACCCGCCCATATTGACCTTGTCCTCCAGATTGCTTCTTATGTAAATAATCAAACTCAGCCCGCTGAGTAACAGTCTCTCTGAAGTTAACACGAGGCTTTCCA
Source organism: Malus sylvestris (assembly GCF_916048215.2). Classification (NCBI taxonomy): domain Eukaryota; kingdom Viridiplantae; phylum Streptophyta; class Magnoliopsida; order Rosales; family Rosaceae; genus Malus; species Malus sylvestris. The sequence continues at coordinate 12,335,259 of NC_062266.1, read as the reverse complement.
ACAGTGGCATCAACCTGTTTAACACGTATGAGAATAAGAATCAATATATCTGACAATATATATTGCAAAATGAGAACAAGCCAGGTACCTTATATTCCCTCCGAATGCGTTCAACGTAAATGTCCAAATGCAGCTCTCCCATCCCAGAGATGATTGTCTACTCAAGGAACAGTAATGGTTAGGCACAACAATTGTTTCTTGAAGTGGAGAAAATATACTTTGTAGACCAGATTGTAAAATAGGATCATATTAAACATTCAAATATCAGACCTGTCCGCTCTCAGGATCCAAGCCAACACGAAATGTTGGATCCTCTTTCTGAAAACGATTCAAAGCCTTTGAAAACTAGCAAAAAAGAAAGAAATAGACTGATGTAAGCACCACTGAATAATAATACACACAAACAACTCATCAACACACAAAATCGAAAGAAATCTGCTCACTTGTCCTCCAGAATCTTTTGAAACTGGTTGAACAGCTAACGACATCACTGGCTCAGGGACACTCATAGAAGTCATTGTATATTTAACCAACCCATCAGTAAAGGTATCTCCTGAAGATACAAGAAAACATGTCTCAGAAGATATTAATGTAAATAAAAAAACAATAAATAAAGACAAATAGAATGTTAATATCCAGGTCATAAGGCTTCGCCCAAATTAGTTGTCATGCACACAATTAGAGAGTTATGACTTAACTTTGACTCAGAAAATTTAGTTTTTTTATGACTCTATTTAACTTCCATTTTGACATATCCCTCTCTTAAATTAAACGAGACTACTCCTTCCTCTTAATCTCATACGAGGAGAATGCAGCTAGTGTAAATCGAGTAAATGTATATCTTTCCTTTATCCATTTTAAAAGAGAAAAACTGTGATTCCTGCCCTTGAAAAGAAGTCAAACCTGATGCACAGTCCACCCCAAAAACAGCAACGATTTGCCCAGCATGTGCCTCTTGAATATCCTGAAGATGAAATGCACCACAAAAAATGATGACATCAGTGAAATGGCTATTTAAAGTCTAAATTGCAATAACTTTAAACATAAAACTAACCTCCATCTCATTGGAATGCATCCGAACCAAGCGAGGAACCTGTTTCGCGAAAATCAAACTCAGCAAGACATAATTGATATGAAAAATCAATTCCAGAAGATAGATGAAAAAAAATGGTAGCACGATACAAATATTGCAAATTAAGATCCACAAGGCACAAAGGCTTAATTTGAAATGAGAACTATGAGACGCAACAGAATATTCCTTGAACTCACCTTAATCCTTTTACCGGTATTAATGTTAAAAATAAAATCACCCTTCCGAATGACACCTTCATAGATTCTACATCAACAAAATAATTGTTAGATACATAAATACAAAAATAAGAAAAGCTATGCTACCGTTACAGCACATCTGGGGGGATACCTTAGATATGTTAACTGACCAAAACGCCCTTCCTCCAATTTGAAAGCCAATGCTACAAGAGGCCCATCCGGAGTTCCACCCAATGTAACCTACATCATTGTGGAAGTTCTTTTATTACCCAGGCAGGTTTGGAGAATGAAAAAAGATATCAGAACTAATTTCCATCAACTTAATACCTTCTCTTCATCCTTAGTCTGGTCAAGAGCATAGTTACTGACTTCAGTCGGACAAGGCAAATAATTAAGAACAGCATTCAAAAGTGGCTGTACACCCTGTAATCCATAAATGGCAGAAGATGAAGAAAATTATTCAGAGGCACAAGCAAGTAGCATATACAGAATCATTTGCAACTGGTGAAAAAGGATATATACTATTTATAAGAGGAGCGAAAAGTCCCTAAACAGTAAATACAGACAGATTAGATATCCATACCCACTGGGCAATCACCAAATTATCTGTTCAGAAACAACATATTATTTAATCTAGGAGCCACTACTGTATAAAATATAATGCAGTGTAATCTTCAGCAATCAAAATTATTTGAAGACGTTAACCCAAGGGCAGTTTGAATTTGAGTTATGGGGAATGGCAAGATAATGTAACCACTTATGCACATATCAATCAAAAGGAATAGATATTTAAAATAAGAATTAAAGATCAAAAGACAGTACCTTGTTTTTAAATGCACTACCCATGAACACAGGGATAAATTTCCTTGCTACAGTAGCCCTCCGCACAGCTTCCTACTCAAAAGAGAACAGAAGTTTTCAAACTTCAAGAGCACAGAAAGAAAGATATAGATGGACAACGAATTTCCATTGAACAAAAACAAACAGTAGAAATATCACCACTTAGAATTTCTTAGAAAAATATACCAAACCATCACCATGGTAAAAAATAACCAAACACCAAAACCAACATAAATCGAGACAAAATACTCCATAACACATTTCATTTTTCACAATTTTTCTTTTGAATTTGATCCAAAGTACCTCAAGATCAGTAGGTGATATGGGCTCATCATCAAGGAATGCTTCAGCTAGTTTGTCATCAACTTCAGATACAACTTCAATTAGCTCGCGCCTCTTTTCTGTGACGAACTCCTCCATATCAGCAGGAACTTCTTCAGTAACAATGTTTTCACTAAAAGATGCAACAAGACAATAGGAAAAAATTAGAAATGGCAATACACATTCAAAAGGAACAATGAAAACACAATAGTATTAAAAACAGACCCATTGGGACCATGAAAATAGTAAGCTTTCATCTGCACAAGGTCAATAAGACCCTTAAAATCTTCTTCCAACCCAATTGGAACTTGCATGGCAGCACTGTGATGGCGGAGCTTAGCCCGTGCCTGCAGGAGAATCAATTTCATTACCACAACAGTTTTAAGGTTCAAAAATAAAAATAATTTATGTATCATGTACAACTATCCTATCAAATTTCATAACTCAATCATCAAGGGAATCTAGCTTGTTAAGTATTCTTAGCTGAAACTTGTGGCATTTAGCTTGCTACTTTAAATGTTTAAAACAAAAAGAAAACCTACGCCTCTGTATCAGGTTGTTGCACAAATTTAGAACCATGCATTCGGCAACCTACTGAAAATGAAGCTGATGCCAATCAATCCAACTAAAGACTATTCATAATTCCTACTTAATTTAATCACCTAAATCTGACAAACAACAATTATATCAACCAAAGACTTTTACATCCCTAGAAATAGAGATATCAAAACACGTAACCATCAAAATCAATTCCTTCTGCAGGGTGTACTACATAACTGAAAAGCTCAGGGCATAATAAGATGGCCAGTATCCTGAGACATTAATTACTGGTTTATGTTCAATATGACAAAGGAAACAGTACTGAATGCTCTATGTTCGCTTGCAGAAAAACGACGAATAAACCCCAAATTTTGTGATATTTCCATGATTAGTTGATTTCAAAATGTACCTGATTCAGAACTTTCCAGGGATCTGCTCCCATTCGGTCAAGTTTGTTTATAAATGCAATTCTTGGAACCTCGTATCTTTTCATTTGCCGATCAACAGTAATTGACTGACTTTGCACTCCACCAACACTACAAAGGACAAGAATGGCACCATCAAGGACACGCAGAGCTCTCTCAACCTCGATGGTGAAATCAACGTGACCTGGGGTGTCAATTATGTTAATCTGCAATACCAAAATACAGGTTCTATAAGATACATAAGAACATGCAAATACAACAACAACAACAAAGCCTTTTCCCACTAAGTGGGGTCGGCTAACATAAGAACATGCAAATGATGAAAAAAAAAAGAGAGAGATTATTTCATTCTGGAATGAAAAGTAAGACTCCTAACCTCACTTAACTTTTCAACAATATTCGACAATAAATAGTTTTACTGAAGAGAAGGCAAGAAACGAAATCATGATCTCAATCTTACTTGCTAATTTCCAACAATTTATTTCCTTTTCTAGCAGCATACAGTACTTAATACCGGTTGTTCCAACTAATGCCAAACTAATGTAACATTTTATTTTGCTCTTTACTCCTTTTGTTATTCCCAGGTCTTAACCGAAATCTAAAACCCAGGTCCAACTTCCACAGCCTGTCTTGCATGAAATCAAACTCACTCAAGCCTCTTACGCATTCAAAGTATAGTAGACAGAAGCAACAAACAGAATTGCAACTCAATCTTCTTGTATAGTAAATTTTTCACTGATTCAGAAGATATATTTATCTTTCTTTCGACTCATAATTTTAGTACTTCTTAATTAAATGAAACCAACATGGAAAAGAACTTCGTAATTGATACCCACACTGATTCTGGCAGCATACAAGTAATTAGCAGCATATCAAAGCGATCACCTCTCCATTTTCAACAAATTCATAAAACTGAACAACCCAACTTATTAAAAACCATTGCCAATCATTAAAATAAGTCCCATTTCATTCAAATTCCATTACTTTTCAGGGCAGCGAAAAGGAAAAACCCAATTGCAATCACCTGATAGCCATTCCAAGTACAGTAAGTGGCAGCAGACTGAATGGTGATCCCCTTCTCCCTCTCCAAATCCATGGAATCCATTTTCGCACCCACGCCGTCTCTGCCTCGAACCTCGTGAATCTCGTGGATCTTCCCGGTGTAAAACAGAACTCTCTCGGTGAGAGTGGTCTTGCCGGAGTCGATGTGGGCCGAGATTCCGATGTTCCGAAGCTTGTCCATGGAGTCCTTCCACCATGGCTCCTTGTCCTCCTTGGCGCGCGCGAGGTTGCCGGAGGAGAATTGACGGAAGTGGAAGGAGCCGATGAGGAGGGAAGAGGCTGCCGATGGGGACGGGGAAGGAGGAGACGGCGCCGTTCTAGATCTGTAGAGGGTGTAAAGGAGGCGTGGCGTGGAGGGTGGAGGGAAGCGCGTCATGGTTGTGGGGGTCTCTGGTTTTAGGGTTTATGGGGGGGTTTGAGGTAAAACCCTGAACCCTTTAGCGGTCTTGCTGCTCCTGGTTTTGGGGGCGAAAATGCTTAAGAGAGCCTCGGGGAAGGAGGTGGCAAAAGTAGAAAAGTTATGTCGGGTCGGGTCGGAATTTCGGACTTGAGATCCGGTGGTGGCATTGATTGGGAACAAATTTTATATTGTATTTCACACGCTTGAGTTTGAATTTTAGCATTGATAATTTACACGGTGATAATCAGAAGGAAGTTAAAATGCATTTGTGAATCTTTTCAATCTAGCCTCCGAAAAGGTAGACTGCCACGACGAACCAGTTGATCCATTTTTTTAAAAGAATAAAGAAAGCACAGTGATTGCCTTTACTCACGTACTTGAAGTCTTTGGTTTGATTTCCTCCCTCCGCTCTATCACTTGTGTAAAAAAACAATAGTGATGAACTCTAACAAAGAGAAACTACAATAAGGCATAACGAGGCCTAGAGATTCCAGGATCAACAACCATCTAAAGAGGTTGATAATACAAGAAAAAATCCTTGAATTTTCTAGCTTACTTTTTGAATTAAAATTTGTTAATATTGCAAAGATGTGAAAAAATATAAGGCAAAATCATGGGTGCAATGAAATTGATATTCAAATTGACGCCAATAACAATCCTCATTGGCAAAAAATTTTTTCTCAAAAACCTGCAGATTTCGCATCCTAACAACGAAATCCGGATCATCAAAATTCTGCACCGGTTGATCTTCTATTGACTCGTTTTATATCGAAAGGGAATGCTACACAGGCTGCAGAGCCAACTCCATATTGGTGTTTGGATGATCAGGAGACTCTGAAGACGAAGCTTCAGCATCCTTCTTCTCGCCGGAGTCCATCTCCTGAACCGGTGGAGGGGAAACAACGGTCATTGTTGTGGTTGTGTTATCAGATAAGTGGTTCCTCATCTCCCTGTGCTCTTGACATAGAGCACACCAGTGCATGCAGCAGTGCACCATGCATGGATCACACGGTGAATCCTGCAGATAGGTAAAAAGTTACTTACGAAAAAAGCTCTAGGGGCTCGAAATCCTTCTTTTTCTCATGGTATGTAGGGAAACTCGTCGATAATTGAAAGTTTTGCTTTATCTGAAACGTCAAGCAAATATATGAAAGCACATGATGTCAAAGTAAACACCGATTAAGAAACGATAATCTTCTATGTAAAATCAGCGAGCAAGATTCGTAGCAGACGATATAGATGATTGATTGAGAATATTGAAAAGGCAATTTAAGTCCAGCTTGAACCAGAGGCACAAACACACACACACATGCCCGCCCAATGCACGTCTGCATATTAATTCCGGCTATCATTTGGAGAGTCCCAAATCAACATTTCATCCTAAGACATCAATTCTCCATCATGAGCTGTACATTAAATGTCAGAAAACATAAATTTCGCCTTATAAAAGTAGAAGATAAAGGAAATATATCTGATTTGCCATCCTATTTGTTCGCGTTTTCTGATTTATTTTGCATGTAATTTGAAGAAGAAAAAAATATATAGGAACTGAAATTCACCTTGAGATGATATTTCTTTTGCAACGACTGCCTAAACAGACCTGTGTAGATTGCACACATCCACCAGGCAAATAGCAATGTCTCGCAGATGAGAACTGAGGTCTTAGGATCAACACCGTGAAAAAACGCTGTTGCTGCTGCAACTGCAATTCCTCCTTCAACGCACATGGCATGGCAAACACAAGCATTGTTCCAAGGAATTTCTTCTCGTATGGTTTCAACATTACGCCCGAACAACACGCATGGACAGAAAAGTCCAGTCCAGCCTGCAGCACAAACACAAAAAGTAACGAATTATTAACTGATGACCATGGAAGTGTGAGTAACAGGAGATAATCCATGAAGGTAGTGACTTCTATCTCATACCACTCGACCACATATTCTGAAATCTAAGAAATTTTTCTTTTTTCATCCAAAATATAAACAAATTATCATCTCAGCTAGAACAATAAAACACTCCTCCTTGTTTGCTAAGCAAAGCCTTATGACCTGATGAGGTGAGAAAAGGTTGCATCTTGCAAGCAATGAACTTCCTACTTTTCTAAAACATCGGGTCACATATAACATTGTTCATCTTGTGTGATTAAGGTAATCATTGAAAGTGAAAAAGTGATAAGAGCAAATGAACTCTTACAACTCTCAGGATCTTGAGCACAACCAAATATCCCGGTTGTCCAATCTTCATCAGCTGGGGGTTGGTATCTTTCTGGTAGGGGTTGCCCACATTCCAAGCACTTCTCGACACCTAACTGTCAAAAGAACAACAAGAAAACGTCTGCATGAGTGTTGATTATAACCAAACCGATGAGCTATGAGAACGCATGCTCACGAAATCTCTAAGAATTCGAAAACCAACATCCAGAATTATCATTTTTTTCACAAAATCTGCACCCAAAAAATAAAATTAGAATAAGGACCTGAGGAATTTGAATGGGCTGGTTGAGCTCTCCAGGGGTGATATCCTCGGATGGCGCTTCTTGTTCCCTCGTTAGCTTCACGTACCTCGATTGCGGATTCCCTTCTGCCATCTCCTTCTTCTACATTCATATCAATCTACATAAACACACGCATATATACAAATATACATATACATACATATATATATCCACACACACACACACACACACATTATTTGATCAAATAAGATGGAAATTACAGAGGGAAAATGTACCTTGAGATTGAAGAAACGGAAAAATTACTCCAAAATGTGGAGGATTTTTTTTAGGAATTGTGTCCAAATCTGTTTCTGAACGCAAGGCGTCGTCTTCGGTTCTTCATTCACTCTCGAACGCCATGGGCCATGTTCGTAACACTCCACGTGTCCTTTGTTCCCCAAGGGTGCGTTTGGTACGCAGACGGGACGGGACGGGACGGGACGGAACGGGACGGAACGAAGGTGTAATTTTTGAAAAAGACATGGGGTATATTTGTCTTAAAATGGTAAAAGATTGTGTTCCACAGACGTGGAACAAACCCGTTCCAGGGGGAGGAGGTGGGACGCAAAAACACCCAAAATCTGTTCCGTGGAACAGCCTGTTCCACCCATTTTTGGCGCACCAAACGCGGGACGGAACGCCTCGTCCCGTTCCGTCCCGTCCCGTCCCACGTACCAAACGCACCCGGGAAACTAAAATTACTCCAAAATTTTATTTCACTCTTTTAACCATCCACCGCACACACTGTTACAACTCAGTATTCATCTTTGTATCACATGACAGGAATGATAAGCAGACACCTGTTTTAACTTCTCAAATATTCTTATTTAATTATGTCTTGTTACCGTTTGGTTTATTGAATTTGACGGCCACATAAAAAAAAAGTACGGTAGTTAAGAAGTTAAAACTGATGTGTGAAAATCATCTTCCTATGTACATGAAGCAAAATCCATCGACCACAACACTATTTCCAACCCGTTTGGAATTGATTCTCTATAAGCTTATGTGCTCATAAGCATTTTTGCTAGATGTATTTTTATTATAAACATGCTGATATTTTTATTGAATCAATTATCAAAGTGTTTCCTAATAAAGCATATTTTATAGAAGAGCGTCTACTACCCATAAATGCTTATAAGTTTTTTTATCAAACGTACTTAAAAAATGTTTTGGTTGTTAGGAAACACTTTTAGCCTTTCCAGAAGTACTTCCAAATAAGATGCAACTGTTTCCCTAAGTGATGCTCTCCTGCGCATCAAGACACAAAAAGCAAACATCCAGATTTAACCAAATCTTATTATCTTAAATCTTAACCGCTCACTCGTGAAAAATAGTGCGTTGGGGAGAATTGCGCTATTTCACTTGTAGGCATGGACCCACATTTACAACAAAATCAGAAATGTCCTTGTCCCCGGCCCAAAAGCTATGAGCATGGGCTTGTAGATGGGTTATATTGTATTACAAGAGAAAGGTGTTGAATCGTTGACGTGTAGATATGAAAACCAACACTAACAAGAAACTAGATAGTGAAGAAATTAAGAAAAAGGAAGCCATAGCCAATTAGCCAATAAGCCAATTAGCCATGGGAGGAGGAACCATGCCTATCATCCACGTCAGACATTCTTCTTCTTCCTCCTCCTCCTCCTCCTCCAACAATCTTCCAGTTCCATCCAGTAGCAGTGTTCAAGTGGGACCCATCAAACCCTCGTGCACTTGTTCATACTGCTTCTGTGACTCTGGGAGTGAGACCTGCAGAAAACATGAACAAGACAAGAGAGCAAGCCGGACGTCGTTGCCGAGCTCCGTTTTTGGTCCAGTTCCGTCCCGATTTGAAGTCGAAAATGCAATCCTTGCTCTTCTCAGGTGACGAGTACTATTAATTTTACAGAAATACTATGTTTTCTAGGCTGTCAAACACAATTTTACTAGACCTATATTAAGTGAGAATGTGGTATTCATGAAACAATTTCAAATTCATGGGCCTTGAATCCCACGTCGGAAAATCAAGGTACCTTGCATGTGCTTATAAATAATTGGAACTTCAACTTTCTTCGTAAACGTTAAATTTGAAAATAACCAGGCTAATTAGCTTGATTTACTTATTGGTTTAGGTAGTTTTCTAATGATATAATTTGTCTAACCATATTTTAACTTCATGTTTTGGTAAACCGATGAAGCTTTTAGGGAAATTTCTTGTTAATGAAAAAGAAGGGAGAGAAAATTGGGTTCAGGAACTATCTTATTAATTATATCAAAACGAACTAATGCTATGGTCTGTTTTGGTGTTAAGGATTTGCGTTGGAACCAATAACTCGCTAAATTCAACGAATGTTGAATGAAGAAATGGATGTAAAAACCGAGGCGTAAGCGATTGAATATTTCTGATCGTGTTTTCTTGTTGAGCAGTTTTCTGCAGGGAATAACTAGTTCGTCTCAGTCAGAGTTGCAGTGGCTTCAGCCGATATTAGATTCTTGTGTTACAAGAAAGTTGTTATCTTATGGACACAGAAAAGTTTACGATGCTTTCCAATCGTTGCAAACTGATCCTTCTGTTAAGGTGCTGCCTTGTTTTTGCCACTAAATGCTTATCCCAAAAGTGATTCGACTCTGCTTTTTTAAGGGTTTATTTATTTATTTTTAACTTTCGGGTTATTTTTCTTCCTTCAATGTTACTTGAAAAATCGAACTCGAGTGTAGAGGATGGTGCTTTCCCTGTCGTCTGATAGAGCCCTATGGGATGCGGTTACCAACAATGAGTTGGTTAAGAAGCTCCGACAGCCTCCCTCCTCCGGTATGCGTTTCTGGCAACCTTAAACTCAATTTACCTGGTGTGTTAGCATCTTAACCATGTTTTAGGATAATTAAGTTGAAATTTAGCTTAACTTTCTAATTTAGTTTTACCAATTTATATACATTTGTACAGATTTATCTGTGTCTGGGAATGAAGGGCTGCTGCCTCAGAGTTCAAACCAAGAGCCAGAATTCGCTAAACGCGTTATAAGGTGGATTATGGACATCACAAGAGCAAAAGTTATGGAGCTCATTGAGCAGTTTCAGTCACTTGTGACTGATATATTTCTGCCGCCGGAGACTCTGCAGGAAAAGAACCCGACGGCCAACGACAAGGATCAGTTTGAAGAAAAAGTTCGATCCTCGTTGCTTCTCACCGTTGTTATCCTCTTAATTGTGGTCGTCACACGATTGCGCAGAGCTTGATCGCCGGATCTGCTCCGGAAACATGTTTGTACAAATCACATCGATCATAACTCGCTCTCATTCGTGCACATGCATTACTTCAGACACTGTTTTGTGAGAATAAAGTCGCAAACTATCTTTTGAGGGAGAAAATAAACCGATCGCCATCATGTGTTAATATTTGTGATCGGTAACACCCAGGGGTGGTGCTTCCGCCACGTACGATTTTTCCGTGCGATGGTGGATTCATAGAGCAGTCAATTACACAGAAGAAGTAAACATCACAAAAATGTCGATAGAAATTTGTATATCTGAACATTTATGCACCACAAATGGTTATCACGAAGAGTATTTAACATACACTAAACTTAGAAACTGATGTGTGGGGGAATTGAAGGTGGTTTACAATTCCAATGATCACGACATCCAGTATTTTGGAGCCATTAATTCGCGATCTGCAGCAGGACCTTCATTGGCGAGCTTCTGAATTCGCGAGGAGAATTCTTCGGCCTGATGGATTGGATGAAGGTCAGTGTTGCCATTAAAAATGAAACCAGATCTCAAGCATGTAGATGAAACAGTACACATATTTAAAAAAAAAACTTTTCTCTGCACACTTCAATTGTTGTAATCATTACGTTGTTTTCTCCCACAGGACCAAAATACTGATGAAATATCAAATAATGAGAGAAATTACGGGGATTTTTTTTCAAGCAAACAGTACAAAAGATTTTGATGAAAACGTTGAATCTACTATTGGTACTAATAAAACCGAAGTATACTGTGGATCCCAAGGGCATTCTCATAAATTAAGACCATGCATACAAAAAGGGGAGTCGGATAATCTTAAACTCTTCATACCGTGTATCTTACTCCTAGTTACTAATAAAACCGAGGACACAGTGCACCCTCTTTAGATACTAACAACAATAACTTATAAAAAGTCATGCAAAAAGATACTAACCTTTTCATCAATCCACATTAAAGAGCTAAGCTGATTGTTTAAGATTCGGACAACCACATCTAACGGAGCCATACCATCATTTGTATCAAGTTCCCCTCCCTAAACAAAACGAAAACATTATTATAATCATCAACGTATGCGGTCAAAGATTCTTAATAAGTATAACACTAAACTGAAATAGTTACCTGGTTGGCATTTAAGGTCTGAATAATTGATTTGATCTGTTCTGTCACCTGCTCTAGTTCCCTCTCTACAAACTCAGCTTGCTCATACCTGTGATTGAAACCATAACAATAATAGCCGAGGACCCTTATATGTGCATACAGAAAAAAAAATTCAGGACCAGTGGCATGCTTATAAACTACAAAAAGCAAGCAAGACCCAAAAGGGAGGAAAACAGGAAGAAAGAATGTAGTCTGCGTGCGTATGTACTATGTGCATACACTTATGTGACAGAGCAATCAACATGCCAAAATGGTTATCCTACTAACTTTTCACCATAATGCCAATAGGACTAGACAAAACCTCTTACAGGATTGTCAATAAACGGATTAATCCCAGTAAAGAAACAATAATTGGCTAGTTCACACCCAAACAATCTATTTCCTATGTCCATATCAGGCCGCTAAACTTACTCGAGCAGGAGCATACTTTGCAACTTGATTCCAAGAATGGTAACAGCAAAATGTACAGATTGCCTAATGCAACAGACAAAAGTAGTACTGGAACAGAGAAGCACATATACAACTGGTCCAATACAGATAGCATAAAGCAGCCTAAAAATTTTCCATCAGATAAAATAAAACAAAAGCAACATTACAAAAACTCACATTGCATCTCTTGTGGATGCAGCCTCATCATCACGGAGCAATCCACGTTCATCCTTGTATATACGCTCAGCTTCTTCTTCCATGCTTTGCAAAGCCTTATCAACCTAACAAGACAAAATAAGGAAGGAACATTACCATACATATATGCTTTCATTTGCTGTAATCCATTGACAGCTGGGTTTATTCTTGGGGATAAAGGGGGGAACATAATACCTTTAGGTCACAAGGACCATCTACAAATTTCTTTAAAACTACTAGTCAGTGTTTTAAAAAACTAGTTTTAAAACTCGCCTAGGCCCTTTTTGGGGTGAGGCATGTGGGAGTGGCTATACACTAGCCTAAATGCCTAGGCCTTCACCTCGGGCACCTAGGCCATCGCCTCAGGCGCAAAGGCAACCTGGGCGTTTGATTTTTTTTCTTTAATAAAAAAGCCCGTTTTGGGCAGGGTTTTTATAAAATTCATGCTAATTTTATGTTTCTAACTTAGGTTCTATTAGTTTATTATGACTTTTTTTATGTGAATTAGAGAAATAATGATAATAGCTAAATATTTGATTGCTTGGCATGCTTGCTTGATTGTTTTACAAAGTATTATATTTTATATATTATAAGTATTATAATAAATTTAGGTACCGTGAGACTATCGCCTCACACCTCAAACCTATCACCTAGGCGAGGCTATCCATGAGATGCCTTGACTTCGCCTTCGCCTTTTAAAACATTGCTACTAGTTTGAACTAATAAGTTTCTAAGTATCCGCTTTAGGGCTTCAAACACTAAAAAGAGAATATTTAATTAAAAATAATGACGACCCCAAACCCAAAGATATCTAGTTAATGTGTAATATTGTTTTATATAGTCCTGGTTGTGTACATCTATGGGATCAATTGCCTAGTGGTCCTAGAAGAAGAATAAAAGAGTAGCTTCATATATTAAGGAAACATTAATTATGATGCATCAGTATATGCTATATACAATGACTGACATATTGAAGACTATTCCAATTAGTGCACTATTCAAAAGTACCTCTTGCTGATGAGTCTCAATTAACTCTAGTTGCCGCTCCAAGTTAGCTTGGGTTTCAACCACTTTCGCCACTTCAATCTAAATAATTATAACATGCAAATCAAACATTATTATTAATCATTGCAACTATTGAACAAATTCATATTAGTTCATGTGAACAGTGTTACTAAACAATGAAAATACCAGCAGAGAAAGCAAAAGAGAAAGGCATAGGGGCCGTTTGATTACCATTTTGCTTTCAGTTTTTACTTTTCACTTTTTTGAAAACTGAAATCTTGTTTGGTAACTACTTTCAATTTTCAGCTTTCAAAAAAAATGAAAGCTGAAAATTAATTCCCTGAGCTTTCAAATTTGGCCTTGAGTTTTCATCTTTTGGTTTGCAGTTTTTAATAGTTACCAAACAAGATTTCAACATTCAGTTTTCAAAAAAGTGAACTAAAAACTAAAAATGAAATGATTATCAAACAGCTCCATAGTAGAACAAGAAGAAATGGGGAAACCAACCAAGGGATACACAACTAAGTAGTCTTTTTATCTTCAAACAAAAAAAGAAGGAAATGAGACTCTGATTGTGCAATGTTACATATAAGGATAATAGTAATAACACAATGAGTAAAAATACTGCTCACTGAAGGATATCAACTAAATGAAGATACTATTGTATCATAACTGAAAATCATATAGCTGTTAACCAGTCTACCCAAATTTTCTAATATATTGGGAAACAGATCACCTCGAGCCTAAGAAGAACATCACGGTTGTGCAAAATCCTTTTGTCCCAATCTGCTATTGCATTAGCCTGCTTTCGGAATTTTCCAGTACGCTCTTGAAGCTCAGCATTCCACTCCTTGATGATCTTCAACCAAAAGAAAAAAAAAAAAATTACTTCATATGTAATAGATTATCTCAGAGAACAGAAAGAATTTAACCCTGTAAAGTATAGAGTTACACTGATAATAGAGTAGGGTAGAGAAACTGGTCTTCTGAAAAGTATTTCCTTAAAGAGATGTCTCACTTTTTAAGTGGATTTGAAGAATAAAAAGGTCGTACCCAGTGCACAAGGCTCCCGCTTTACGCAGGGTCTGGGAGAGGTGAATGTCGGCTAGCCTTACCCCCATTTATGGAGAGGCTGCTCCCAAAAGTGGATTTGAAGAATGATTATAATAATGATGAACACGACATGCAGAGGAGGATAAATTCAATTGCATATGTTCGGGGTTGGTTCAAATTTGTTTTTGCATAAACAAAGGATTTTCCTTAATATCTTTTCAATATCAGGACTAGCCATTCAAGGAAAAGCTTGCCCTTTGTTTAAGCTAGTAGGAGTTTGTAGTGTGAGATGATGCATGTGTGGCATAATATTTGCCTTCACCGCACTGGTAGAATCTTCCAGATTTTTCAGTCATAAAACTAAACATATGCAAATAACTAAAGTGGGAACTCAGTCAGATAGCCATGTTATAAACAACACTACTTATAAACAAAAGGCAAACATTTAAAGTACCTCCTCCACAGTCTTCCCTGTGATTTCAGACGGTAATTTTGGTGCAGTAGATACTGTAGTGTTGACATTTGAAGTTGTCCTATAGTACAAGCAGGGCAGAAAAGCACAAGTCAGATAGAACTCCATAATTTCTAAAGATCCGAGCATATTGCATAAAACCTTTTTCTATTTCCAATTTGTGGTTGGGCGGAAAGAAAAACTGTTTATAAGATGAACTATTACAATAGATTAATGTTAAAGAAAAGGAGGTAAAGCATAATGCGCCAAGAAGTTGAACTTTGTTGTACGGGGAAAATCCGGTACAAGAAAGTTTAGATGTACTAAAAAACAATAAATGAAAGTTAAAAACAAGGCCAAGTACGCATACCCACTAGTAGAAGCTGCAACAAGTGATGTTGATGTCTGAGTTGCAGCAGTACTTGTAGTGGTTGTCGTAGCAGTTACAGGGGCTGAAGTACCGACACCTACAGAATAGCACTTTCGCACGGTTACAATTTATCGGGACCCTTCTAAGTAACTAAAGCTTTTGAGCGCTAAGCATACATGAGTTGTGGTTCAGCAAGAATGAGGTTCTCAAAATCACTTTTTCACGTGCCTTGTCTACGGAGTTACAATTTCAAGCACCAATCACAACTCAAAATGCTCTACAACAATGAACTCAAAAGTTCAAAGCCATTTGCAACATAATCCCGCAAAGCAATTCAGTGTTCTTCTAAGTTCTACCCATACTCCTAATATTGATTCGAAATGCTTAGCCAATTTAAAGACAAATAACCACAATAGAAGCTCTGATACAACATTAATTGAAAAGTGACAAAAGAAGGTTGAGAAAACTCACCCAATGCAGGCACGGTAGTGCTTGGTTGTGCTTGAGACGATGGAGCAGGTGTAGACCCTTTTGTCAAAGACAAAAAGCCAGCAGAAGAAGAAGCAGTAGCTCCTGAAGCAGTTTGGAAGGAGAACGAGCTTACAAGCGAGCCCCCGGAAGAAGCTGCTGAGCTCGCAGGGGCCGCCGAGCTCGCAGGGGCCGCCATTGGAGCCGTTGTTGCAGCGGTGCTAGGAGCCTGAGAAGTAGCAGGATTCACAGCAAAAGACGGCATAGTGAAAGAGGCTTGGGTTGTAGTGCTAGTTGCTGGAGTCGAAGAAGGGGTTGTGGTCGTGAGAGTAGAAAGAAACGGAGCGGAGGGAGTTGGGAAGGATTGTGAGGTTGGTTTTGAGGCGGCATTGGAGAAACTGGTGGAGAAACCGAAAGAGGATTGTGAAGCGGAGGAAGCCGGCGTTCCGAAGGAGGAGAAGCTGGAAGCGGTTGTTGATGGAGGAGCAGTGGTGGTGGGAGTGGAGGTTGTGGGTTTCAAAAGAGGGGAGGATGTTGGTAATGTGAAGGCTGAAGAGGAAGTGGAGAAGCTTTGGAACGATTGGGTCGTTGGAGCTACAGATGATGAAGGTTGGGACGAGGAAGCTGTGCCAAACAGCGGCGAGGGTGCGCTGGGTACAGAGGACGCTGTGCCAAACAGCTGCGAAGCGGAAGTGGAGGAGGTTCCAAACAGGGGTGTGGGTGCGCTGGGTGCAAATGAGGTTGCTCCGAATGGGGATGAAGTGGCGGAAGAAGGAGCTCCGAATAGAGGGGAGGCGGAGGCGGTGGAGGTGGGAGCCGATGAGGACGAGCCAAACAGGGATTGGGACGGAGTTGAACCAAACAGAGGAGTTGAAGCCGTTGAGGCCGAGGAGCCAAACAGGGACAGGCCAGAGGATGCGGCTGATGAGAATACAAAAGAAGGAGCGGAAGCAGAGGAGGTTGTGGTGGTGGCGGCAGCGGAGGCGGCGGTTGAGAATCCAAACGAAGCGGAGGCAGATGAGGTTATGGTGTTGGTAGAGGAGGGTATGAATCCGAAAGAAGGGGCGGAAGCCGAAGACGTTGTTGTGGTGGTGGTGGGTGCGAAACCGAAGGAAGGGGTAGTGGCGGAGCTAGGGTTTGAGGATCCGAATAGGGAGGAGGAGGGAGTGGAAGTGGAGTTGAGGGAGAAGGAGAATGGAGATGGGGAGGAGGAAGGGTTAGAGGGAGTGGAGGCGCCGAAGGCCGAGGATCCAATGGAGAAGCCGGTGGTGGACGTGGTGGCAGGTGTAGAGGATCCGAATGGGGAGGCGGAAGGGCCGAATGAGAAAGAGGAAGGAGGGTTGGAGAAAGAGAAAGGGGAAGTGGATTGGGCGGAAGAGGAGGAGGCGGAGGATCCGGATGAAAATCCCGACATTGTTTTCCCTCTTCTTCTCTTCTCTCTCTTCTGGTGGTGCTGCTGCTCTATGTGATTGAGAGGTTTTTCAAATTTTGGGGTTTTTGGTTAACGCATTCCAGAGCCTTCTCTTTTCGTTTTTTGGTTGTCAATGGCTTCCATAGGAGTGGGCTGGGCCTTCAACCAAAATGGGTAAAAAAAACATGCATTTCTTTCTCTTCTTTTTTTTTTTTTAATTAAACAATAGATTTTGTTATATTAGATGTTATATTAGCTACATTTCTAATTTGCTCTCAACTCCCCGGAATTTAAATGATGCACTGTTTATTCCTACATATATTAGTAAATACAATAATAATTCATAAGCGAGATCAAGCTTTCAGTTTCCATTTCGATTACGAGTATACACGACATAAAATTGATGACTCTGTTGTTAATAAATAACTAGCATTTGCCTACACATTTTGTGTGTGAACATATTTTTTTAGAAAATGAGAAGGAGGGGGAGAGAGAGAGAGAGAGAGAGAGAGAGAGAGAACATGGGGGTAGTGGAAGGTTTTTTTTTTTTAATATTAGAGATATTTTAACATCATCTATAGGTGAGGTTTCAATAAAAAAAACAGTAAAATTTGGACATGTAAAATTACATTATTACCCATCACTTTTTTTGTATGATAGAAGACTAAGTTGTATTTTCATCCTCTTTTGATTGACAAAGAAGACTTCATTAATTAATAGAGATAATTAGAATTAAAATAATGAATTGGATTCTAATTATGAATTTTATTGCATTCACTAAATAATGAATTGGATTCAGATTATGAGTATTATTTGGAGGTAGTATTTAAATTGAGGAGAAAAAAAAGAATATAAAATTCATTAAGCTCTTGTTCTAAATAAATTTTTTAAATGCTAGTAAATCAAATAATATCTTTTTTGATTTGGGGAGAGGACAAAAAGAAGAGAATTGGCATATGGTCCAGATTATAGAGTAAGTAAAGTCACTACCACTCAATTAGGACCAAAGCAACATTAAATTCAAAACACCACTAGATTTGGATGATTGAAAAAATGATTTTTCAGGGGCCATAAGAGAGAATTGAGAGTACCTTTGACATCACAATGAAAGATTATCTAAGGCTAATCCATATATTACTAACAATGTATGACGTATAAGAGATGTATACAGAGAGCAACGAGAGGTTATCTGATGAGATAATTGTCTATACAAAACATGCACAAAGACTAGACAAAATATTCAACTCTTGGAAGTAAGGCTATACAACCTATTCAAATCATATCACAAAGACCAATAAACCATCGAAGATCCTCGTACCTTCGATTATGTAGGGCTTTAGTAAATATGTTAGCTATTTGTTTTTTAGTTGGCACAAAGGTTAAGGTAAGAATTTTACCTTCCACAAGATCTCTAATGAAATGATGCCTTATATCAATATGTTTGGTTCTTGAATGTTGGACAGGGTTCTTGGAAATATCAATAGCTCTTGTTAATGCACAAAATCAGTGAGGACTTTGGTACAACAGAAAGTGTTATGTTTGTGACCTTCCCTAGATTGCTCCGGTCACTAGTGTGGATAAGTATGTAAATGGATAGAGACAGGAAAGTAAACACAAGATGTATGTGGTTCACCCAGATTGGCTATGTCCACAGAGTAGAGGAGCTCTCATTAATTGTGAAGGGTTTACATAAGTACATAGGTTCAAGCTCTCCTTTTATGAGTACTAATGAATGATTTAGTACAAATGACATTAGGAAATATTGTGAGAGAATGATCTCTATTTATAGAAGAGAGTTTCTAGTTTCATTCTGACATTGAACGTGTCGTGTTGTGATTGGCTTCTGATGTTGACACGTGTCGCGCTATGATTGGCTTCTGATGTCGACACGTGTTGCTCTATGATTGGCCTCCTAGTTGGAGGGAAAATCTTATGGGTCCTTGATGGTATAATGTTGACCGATGCTCAGTAGTTTCGGGATTGGTCAAGTATGGTACAAACAGTGCTCCCCTAAGTTCCCGAATGAGGGAAGCTCCTCAATTGGGGACTTGCAAGATCCAAGCCATTCAGTAATCACGAAACTTCTAAGTACCGAAGTGTGGTATCATTTTCACTTGCCTTATCTGTCTCATATGTAGATGTGGCATCTTCTCTGGAAGTACTTTTCCTTCATTCATGGGTGGTATCTTTAACCGATGAAGATGCACAAGGTAATGTATCAATTTCACTTGAAGCTTACTTGTAGTTTCGGGCTTGATCAAGTGTGATACAAACCCTATAGTAGGAGTCCCTCAAGTCGCCGAGCTAGAAAATTTGCCGAAAGAGGTAACAAACAAGGTAAGCAATTAGACTTCCAAGCAAGGAACTTGGATCGGAGGTTTGACTTCGGCTTCCGGTTGATTGTTCTCATTCTCCTTGTGTCGTAAACAGCAACAAGGATAAGGAGAAGCAAATGGAGAAGATATGATATGAGATACTTTTGCTTTTGAATAAGTATCTTTCCACAAGCTTATTCTTGAACTGGGCTGGAGGGTTTTCTGGTTTCCTCCAGAGTATAAGGCCGACTCAAGAATTTAAGGGTCAAAACAAGTCCATCAAATCTAGAGTACGTTCGACCCTGATGATATGGGATACTTTTGCTGTTGACAAAGTAGTGGATGTATCGGCACGTGTTTTGTTACGCTTGTCTCCATATGCTTCCTTGTATCATTCTCACTTGCTCTATCTGTTCCTCAGGTAGATGTGGTATCTTCTCTGGAAGCATAAGATGTTGAAGATGAGTACTCGAGAGCAATGTCAGGTAAGTAATCAGGCAAGGGGTTCCAGGCAGTCAGTTCCTGACTGGAAGCTTGATTCCAAGTATTGACTGATTGCTCTATTTCTCCTTGTCTTGCAGGTAAGAACAAGGCCAAAGGAAAAGATAGGGAAAAAACATGATATGGGATACTCTTGCCTTTAACCCTGATGATATGAGATACTCTTGCTCTGGTGTGGCTTGTTTGCAGAGGTATTATCAGGAGGAAAAAAAGCTGAGTATTTTGAGAGACTCTGCTGAGAGTGCCCTCTCAGATGTGAAGAAAAGTTGAGCATTTTTTTTTTATTTGCAGGTCTGCTTGGCTGTGGAGGATGAAGGTCGACATATATAAGAGTCTCCCTAACAACAAGTAGTAGTGTTATTCCTTTACCCTTCTTGGTCATAGCAATGTAGTGGGAGCTGCAAGCTTCACGTGTTTTAACTTTGTCATAGCACTTTTAAAAAATGGTATGTGGTATCTAGAAAGCTGATGTTGCATGTGAAGATTGCAGACAAGTTTTATCCAAGGAAATCTGGCTCTTGAAGTTCGGAGAGCGATGCCTCTTCGGTTTTCGAACAAGCAATCCTGTCGGGGATCTGGCTCTCGAGATTCAAAGAACGATGCCTCTTCGATTTTTGAGAAAGCAATCCTATTATGAGTCTAACTCTTGAGATTCGGATAGCAGTGTCTCTTCGATTTTTGAGAAAGTAATCTTGTTGGGAGTCTGGCTCTCAAGATTCGGAGGGTGATGCCTCTTCTATTTTTGAGCATGTAATCCTGTTGGAGTCTGGCTCTCGAGATTCGGAAAGTGGTGCCTCTTCAATTTTTTAGAAAGCAATCCTGTTGGGAGTCTGACTCTTGAGATTCGGAGAGTAGTGTCTCTTCGATTTTTGAGAAAGTAATCATGTTGGAAGTCTGGCTCTCGAGATTCAGAGGGCGGTGCCTCTTCGATTTTTGAGCAAGCAATCTTGTTGGGAGTGTTTTCTTGAATGTGAGTAAAGGTTGGGCATTTTTGCCAGTCTGCCTTGCCACGGAGTACGGAGGTTGACACACATTGGGACTTTCTAGTTATCAAGCAGTGGTGTTGTTCCTTTACCTTTGTGGGTAATGGTAGGGTAGCTGAACCTTCAAAATTTATGTGTCTAAACTTTGTCAGATATCTTTGGCAAAGTTATCTATGGTACCCGAGGAGCTGATGTTGTGTGTGGAAAGTGGTGCCTCTTCGAAAACCGGAGAGTGGTGCCTCTTTAGAAACTGGAGAGTGGTGCCTCTTCGATTTTTGAACCAACCACCTTGTTGCCATTTCTTTTATAAGGGCACCAATTGTGTGCAAAAAGTACATTCAGAGAGTTATTGCTTGTAGGAATTTTCCCCTTACTTCAGAGATTTATTGCACCTCATTTCTCCTTCATCATTTTTGAGAATGTCTGGCCCATCCGACCGTCGTTTTAACTTGAATTTGGTGAAGAGGTAGCCATGCCTTCTCAAGACAACATATGGCGCCCATTTTTCTTATCCCCCATATTGGTCTTCTTACTGTTGGGGACTCTGTGATGAAGAATGATATGACCGCTGCGGTGGTGGCCACGAATCTTCTCACTCCCAAAAATAACAGACTACTTTCCAAACGGTCTGATGAGTTGGCTGTTAAGGATTCTCTGGCTCTCAGTGTTCAGTGTGCAGGTTCTGTGTCTAATATGGCCCAACGCCTATTTGCTCGAACCCGCCAAGTTGAATCATTGGCAGCTGAAGTGATAAGTCTCAAACAGAAGATCAGAAGGCTCAAGCATGAGAATAAACAGTTGCACAGACTCGCACATGACTATGCTACAAACATGAAGAGGAAGCTTGACCAGCTGCAGGAATCCGATGGTCAGATTTTACTTGATCATCAGAGGTTTGTGGGTTTGTTCCAAAGGCATTTATTGCCTTCGTCTTCTGGGGCTGTACCACGTAATGAAGCTCCAAATGATTAACCTTCAGTGCCTCCTCCTTCTGGGGTTCTGCCTAGTACTGAGGCTCCGAATAATCACCTTCTGGTGCCTCATCTTTTTGGGGCTCTACCGACTGCTGAAACTTCTCCTGAGCAACCTTTGTGAAGGCTCCCTCTTGTTTGTTTATTTTGATTCATGTATATGTACATATTTGTAACTTATCGGAGATATCAATAAACAAGCTTTGCTTCATTTCAACGTATTGTATTAAATACACCAAGACATTCTTCACTAAGTTCTTTGAATTTTTCCTTTTGTTGAATCTTGTATGTTGAAGCTTTGTGAGTGAAGCATGTAGGTTGAGGTAGTGCACCCTTAATTTCCCGAGTGAGGAAAACTTCTCGATTGGAGACTTGAAAAAATCCAAGTCACTGAGTGGTCGTGAGACTTCCGAGTATCAAGGTGCAGTAGCATATGGTAGGAGTCCCCCAAGTCTCTGATCGAGGGAGTTGACGAATGAGGTGTCTTGCTAGTAGCCAAGTTTCCAAAGTAACAAAACTTCACCATATTCCTTTCTAAGTGGTAGCCCAAAACTCCTTCTTCATATATATTTGTTATGAAAGTTGTTAGGCCCAAAGAAGAGGAGGCCTAGGCATTTTTTTTTTTTGAATTTTCGAATTTTCGAATTTCTGAAATATATATATATATATATTAAGCTTTATAGGTGAAGCTTCGTAGGTGAAGCTTTGATGTTGAAGCTTTGTTGGGTACCATGAATTGATTTTGTTTCACACTATCTTGATCAAGATAGTGTGAAGCTTTTGTAGGTGAAGCTTTTGTGTTGAAGCTTTGTAGGTGAAGCTTTTATGTTGAAGCTTTATAGGTGAAGCTTTTGTGGTGGGGGAAGTTTTTGTGGGTGAAGCTTTTATGGTAGGGGAAGCTTTTGTGGGTGAAGCTTTTGTTGGTGAAGCTTTTGTAGGTGAAGCTTTTGTAGTGGGTGAAACTTTTGTGGTGTGTGAAACTTTTGTGGGTGAAGCTTTTGTGGTGGGTGAAATTTTTGTTGGTGAAGCTTTTATGGGTGAAGCTTTTGTGGGTGAAGTTTTTGTAGGTGAAGCTTTTATGATGGGTGAAGCTTTTATGGGTGAAGATTTTGTAGGTGAAACTATTGTGGGTGAAGCTTTTGTAGGTGAAGCTATTGTGGGTGAAGCTTTTATAGGTGAAGCTTTAAAGTTGAAGCTTTGTAGGTGAAGCTTTGGAGTTGAAGTTTTTGTTAGGTACCATGAATTGATTTTGCTTCACACTATCTTGATCAAGATAGTGTAAAGCTTTTGAGAATTTGTAGTTGTCCTCTATTGATGAAGCTTTTGTTGGTGAAGCTTTGTTGGGTACCACGAATTGATTTTGCTTCACACTATCTTGATTAAGATAGTGTGAAGCTTTTGAGAATTTGTAATTGTCCTCCATTGATGAAGCTTCGTTGAATTTCCCTTTTTTTTTTTTTTTTTTTTTTGGAAAACTAGAAATTTGAAAATGTGGGAGAGAAAACATATACAAATTTTGCTTCCACACTGTTGAGCAAGAGATTGTGATGCAAGCCACACCCTGTAATAGTCGAAGGTTTGAATGAACCATATAAATTGAATTTGCTTCAAACAGTCTTGAACTTGCCTCGAAGGTTTGAGAATTGTAGTTGCCCTCCATTGATGAAGCTTTTGTTGGCACCATAAATTGGTTTTGCTTCACACTGTCTTGATCAAGAGTGTGTGAAGCTTTTGAGAATTGTGGTTGCCCTCCATTGATGAAGCTCTTATTGGCACCATAAATTGGTTTTGCTTCACATTGTCTTGATCAAGAGTGTGTGAAGCTTTTGAGAATTATGGTTGAACTCCTTTGATGAAGCTTTTGTTGGCAACATAAATTGGTTTTGCTTCACACTGTCTTGATCAAAAGTGTTTGAAGCTTTTGAGAATTGTGGTTGCCCTCCATTGATGAAGCTCTTATTGGCACCATAAATTAGTTTTGCTTCACACTGTCTTGATCAAGAATGTGTGAAGCTTTTGAGAATTGTGGTTGAACTCCTTTGATGAAGCTTTTGTTGGCACCATAAATTGGTTTTGCTTCACACTGTCTTGATCAAGAGTGTGTGAAGTTTTTGAGAATTGTGGTCGCCCTCCATTGATAAAGCTCTTGTTGGTACCATAAATTGGTTTTACTTCATACTGTCTTGATCAAGAGTGTGTGAAGCTTTTGAGAATTATGGTTGCCCTCCAATGATGAACCTCTTGTTGGCATTATAAATTGGTTTTGCTTCACACTGTCTTGATCAAGAGTGTGTGAAGCTTTTGAGAATTGTGGTTGAACTCTTTTGATGAAGCTCTTGTTGGTACAATAAATTGGTTTTGCTTTACACTGTCTTGATCAAGAGTGTGAAGCTTTCTACGAGTTGTAGTGTTTGCATTGTTACAGAGGGGAAATGTCTGAAGCAGATGCAAGATGGCTGAATAACTTGATCTTCGTATGCCATGCATTGAAGTTGTTGTTGGCTTGCAATAAGACTTTGTTGGTGACTATAACTCTTG
This sequence comes from Malus sylvestris, assembly GCF_916048215.2. Taxonomy (NCBI): domain Eukaryota; kingdom Viridiplantae; phylum Streptophyta; class Magnoliopsida; order Rosales; family Rosaceae; genus Malus; species Malus sylvestris. The sequence continues at coordinate 12,310,835 of NC_062266.1, read as the reverse complement.
TTGGGCATAAGTGCTCCCCTAGTTGAGTTGTCAAGCTTGAGGGTTTTTGATTATTTATGAATGCTAGGAGTTCACATGTACAAGTTGTACCACTCGTCTTCTGGTAGGTGGAATGAATGGTGAGTTGCTTTCATCACTTGGTTGGTGGTACGAAGGTGAGTTCCTTCATCACCTTTCATCACATTTCATCACCTGGTTGGTGGCACGATGATGAGTTCCTTCTTCACCTGGTTGGTGGCATGAATTGCAAGTTGCCAAATGATATTAGAGTACGGGTTGTACATTTCATCACCTAGTTGGTGGCATGAAGGAGAGTACGGGTTGTACATTTCATCACCTGGTTGGTGGCATGAAGATGAGTTCCCTCTTCACTTGGTTGGTGGCATGAGTGGCAAGTTACCAAATGATATTAGATTACTGGTTGTACATTTCATCACCTAGTTGGTGGCATGAAGGAGAGTACGGGATGTACATTTCATCACCTGGTTGGTGGCATGAGTGGAAAGTTGCCAAATGATATTAGAGTACGAGTTGTACATTTCATCACCTGGTTGGTGGCACGAAGATGAGTTCCTTCTTCACCTGGTTGGTGGCATGAGTGGCCAGTTGTCAAATGATATTAGAGTACGGGTTGTACAGTTCATCACCTGGTTGGTGGCATGAAGGAGAGTACGGGTTGTACATTTCATCACCTAGTTGGTGGCATGAAGATGAGTTCTTTCTTCACCTGGTTGGTGACATGAGTGGCAAGTTACCAAATGATATTAGAGTACGGGTTGTACATTTCATCACCTGGTTGGTGGTATGAAGATGAGTTCATTCTTCACATTTCATCACCTGGTTAGTGAGAATAAGGGCAAGGTGTCGAGGCACATTGTAGCAAGTGTCGAAGACACAAAGTATATTGAACCCTTTCGAAACACAGTTGGCTTATGTATGGATGTGTTGGAACGTATGAGGTTTATGTATGAATGTGTTAAAATGTATAATGTTTATGTATGAATGTGTTGGAATGTATAATGTTTATGTTGATTGATATGAGTGATGCTTATCAATGTTTGCTATGCATGAAGGGATCCATGCTTTTGATATGTGAACCATGTTGGTTGTAACACTTAGTATCACATACTTTGTGTCAAAGTACGCATGTTGAAGCTCTGAGTTGGAGTATAAGGGTAGGTCAGCGTAGACCAAGTGTTCCAGTGTTAGGAATGCAAAAGACTTAGAAGAAGTTGTCTGAATTCCCTCTTCTTTAAATATTTGCTGAATGACTTGTGTGACAACAGATCTCAAACGATTGAGAGTCAAAACATTTGTCATGTGTATGCTTTCTTATAATAGCATTTTCTTCAGTACCTAGTCCTCCACTTTGAAAAAGTGAGACTTGGCCCCATAGTCATAATAGTCGACGATATGTTCACCCCTGGTTGTCTTGATACGAACTTTTATCCTTCTTGTTGTAATGGGCTTGCTGAGAGTAAAAATCCTTCCTTTTACCAAGAGACAGATACGTTTGATGACTTAGCGAGTAGCTAAATGAGGCAGGAGATGATGCAATAGGTGTCTGAATGGCCAATATCTCCTCACTTGGTAGAACTTGACTTCCACTTCCCATTTGTTGATAGGGGTTAACCATATGGGGGTTCCCTTGGTATGTCCTTGCTTCGGCGGATACGTGGTTGTAAGTCTGTGCCATCACCTCAGAGTAAGTCTTCCAAGTGTTGGCATTGATCATGTACTTGAAGAAACAATCACGTAGGCCTGCCGTGAAGGCCTTGAGGGCAGTCTTGTCATCTGTCTCAACGCAGCGAGAATACTTATGGCTGAAGCGACCGGCATACTCTCGTAGTGACTCGTCCGGCTTCTGGCGAATAATGTACAAGTCATCTACAGAATGCAAGTGATCGGTCTGGAAGATGTGTTGAGAGACAAACAGTTTCCTCAATTCCTCAAATAAGTCTACTGTCTCAAGTTGAAGATGGCAATACCAGTTTAGAGCTCCGCCAGAGAGGGTGGATGGGAAGAAAAGACATCGTTCTTCGTCGGTGTGCATCTGATATGCCATGGTGGACTCAAAGAGGTTAAGGTGTTCAATTGGGTTCTCTCTTCTAGTATAGAGTTGTAAACCAAGCTTTTGTTTTGTCTTTGCTTGAAGGGGGTGTCGAGGATCCTTCTTGTGAGAGGGTCAGGCCTGGGTTGGTTCCAGTCAGGTATCTCGGCCTGACGTTCGGCCTTCAACTTGTTTACTTCCTTAATGAGTTGTAGGACAAGGGGGTCCTGAGTAGAGTTATGTACCACTGGAATTTTCTTTCGTAAGTCTCCATCGCCTCTTGGAAGTAAGAAAGTTTGAGCAAGGGCGTGTGGTTTTTTCTTGGACTAGTCGTACTGACTTCTAGGGCGAGTCTGTCGGAATACCTCAGAGTCCCCCGTACCTTCATGTTCCTCTGGGACTTGTCGTTCCTTCCCTAGATTGGCAGCTGGCCTGGGTCGTGGGAGGGGATCGAGTCTTTCAGAAACCCTTGGGTCATTGATCTTTAAGCATATATGGAGGGGATTCTCTTGAAATTGCTTTAGGAAGTCTCGACAGTCACGATAAATGGCTTTTGATCCTTCCAACCCTTATGCAAGGAGGTGTCTTCTTTCACTTCTTCTACTTCGAGTCGAAGCATCTGGGTTGAGAGAAGTCTCATGTTGATTAATGTTTTGATGATTAGCTCACTCCTCATCAGGGATACCCATGTCGAATGGAGGTGACCCTCCGTGTTGGGGGCCGCCCAGATGATGGTTGATGTCCACAGGGGCAACGAGCTCGCGTGTTTAAGTACGCCTAGTTTCGTGGAGCGTCTCAAAAAGATTCTCATACTACTCATGGAAGACCTCATTCTTCATTGCTATCTTGTTGTTCTGAGCTTCTAGCTCATCGACTTTAGCTTGAAGAGCAACCCTCTTTCCATTATTCTTTCGTTGCTTCGCACTAAGTGCAAAAGGGGTGTCATTCTGTGTAATGTGGCTTCCTTCGCTCCCCATGTTGGAGAGGGATGCTTGGTCAAAAGAGAGTGTACGAATGGTGGAAACCAGCTTGGGAAAGCTGAAATGAGTAGGAATAAAGGTCGTTCCCACAGACGGCACCAAATGTTAATGCACAAAATCAGTGAGGACTTTGGTACAACAGAAAATGTTAAGTTTGTGACCTTCGCTAGATTGCTCCAGTCACTAGTGTGGATAAGTATGTAAATGGATAAAGACAGGGAAACAAACACAAGATGTACGTGGTTTACCCAGATTGGCTACGTCCACGGAGAGAGGAGTTCTCATTAATTGTGAAGGGTTTACACAAGTACATAGGTTCAAGCTCTCCTTTTGTGAGTACTAGTGAATGATTTAGTACAAATGACATTAGGAAATATTGTGAGAGAATGATCTCTATTTATAGAAGAGAGTTTCTAGTTTCATTCTGACATTGACACGTGTCGTGTTGTGATTGGCTTCTGATGTTGACACGTGTCGTGCTATAATTGGCTTCTGATGTCGACACGTGTCACGTTGTGATTGGCCTTCTGGTTGGAAGGAAACTCTTCTGGGTCCTTGACGGTATAACGTTGACCGGTGCTCAGTAGTTTCGGGATTGGTCAAGTATGGTACAAACAGCTCTGATATTGTCACAATAAATAAGAAATGTGGATTGAGAGATACCATAGTCATTGAGCATTTGCATCATCCACATTAATTGAGTGTCATAGCTCCCGGTAGCCACATACTCTGCCTTGGTAGTAGACAACGACACACAATTTTGTTTTTTGTTATGCCAAACAACCAAATTGTTCCTAACAAAGAAAGCTCATCCAGAAGTACTATTTCGATCATCAATGCATCCAGCCCAATTGGCATCTTCAAAATTCTTAGGCACAATCTGGGAGACAAAGCAAACATTTGTAACTTCATCAACTAGTTGTCTTCAAGATCTAACGCCTTGGTCAATGGGACCCACAATTTCCTAAACTCAATGACCCCAGGCCTACTTTGGCTTATCCTTAAACATGATACAAGAATCTTGATTTGAGCTAGATTGACTTTCTATGTCACTTTCTGACTGCTCTCCTAACTGACCAGAAGTACCACTATTATAGTTCGTGTGAGGAGAGAAGAAATCAACATTTTCAGCATCAGGAGCAAGAGGAATAATAGAGTTCATCAACTTTAACATGGACTCTATGATGGTTTTCATTCGTAGGTTGTAGACCTTATATGCCCTGTTGTTGTTGAAGTACCCTAAAAAGATTCCTTCATCACAGTTAGTATCAAACTTGGCTAGGTGTTCTCGTTCTCTCAAAATATAGCAAACACTCTGAAATACTTAAATATTGTCTTTTTACCTCTCAAGAGTTCATAAGGAGTCACATCAGTGCCTGGCCTGAGAAACACATGATTTGAAATGTAGCATGCAATATTCATGGCTTCGGCCCAAAAGTATTTTGCCAGATTCTTGCAATTTAACATCACTCTAGTCATCTCAATCAGAACACGATATCATTTCAATAACCCCATTTTGTTAAGGAATGGTAGGAGCTGAAAATTCATGTTTGATGCCATTGGTTGAGGTGAATTCATCAAACAAAGCATTCTCAAATTCAATGCCATGATCAATTCTGATTCTGACAAGAAAAGGTCGATTGGTCAGAGATTCATTTAGCAGTACTTTGTACACGCTGAGGAATTGTTGAAAAGTATATAAATTTTCCCTTAACACATCCAAGTATACATGGAGTAGTCATCCATAATTACTAGAATATACTTATTCCTTTCAATAGACAATGTTTGAATTGGACCAACAATATCCATGTGCACTAATTGTATAAGCTTGGTAGTTGCAATATCATTTAATCTCATGTGAGCCACTTTGGTATGCTTTCCCAGTTGACAAGATCTACAAACATAAGAGTCAGAAACTGAAATATGAGCCAAGCATATAACAGCCTCACGATTAGACAATTTTTGATAATTTTTAAATATAACATGACCAAATCTTTTATGCCACAACACATTAACATCATCAATTGTTGCACTTTGGGGAATCACCAACATTTGAAGAATCAAGAATGTAACAATTGTCTCCAAATCTAGGAAGAACTAGAATGTTCTTTCCACGTTCGTCCATAATTTGACAACCTTTCTTAGAGAAGTAAACTTCATCCGCCACTTCATCACATAATTGGCTAATGCTAGTGAGACTTGACTTTAACCTTTCTACATAACTAACATTCTTGAGCTAAGGAAAACCAGGAACAACGTCATCGCCATTGAAAGGTGAAAGAGATAGGAAGACATTTTTGTCCCCAGACATGTGACGAGAGCACCCACTGTCAAGATACCATACATTTGGTTTGGTGGCATAGAGAGCGTTGAGAACAACAAGGCATCTGTTGGAAACTTTCTGAATCCATTTGGAACGAGGCTTCACACTTTCCATATTGGATGACTACACAAGTTGAGCAATTCTGTTGACTTCATTGACTAGTCGATCTACCTGATTCTTCAAAGTATCATTCTTCCTAAAGTGAAGTTTCCTACACTTAGGACGAATGTGGCACAATTCACCACAGTGATAACATGTGGGAATAAATCTAGACTTCGAGCTAGGACAGACTTTAGGTGCCATAGGAAAATATTCTCTCACAAATCTTGATTTGGTACCCATTGAGCTTGAACCGTAAGTAGTCAAGGCCACTTTTTCCACCATGAAGTTTCCCAAGACTCAGCATTTTGTCAAATTTTTCAGCCCCGATGGTAAAACGAATAACCTTGTCATTTGCCTCATTTAGCTCAAGTAATTGTTTCTGATTAGCCTTATAATACAAAATATTATTTGCTTTCAACACATGAATTTGATTCATCAAGTTTTTTTAAGATTCCAGCAATTTTTGAACTTGAGCTTCAAGAGCAGCAATAGTGTCATCTTTTTCTTTTTTGTCATTGTAATGAAAATCATTCTCATTCAGCTCCTCGATATGTGCCTCAAGATAACCAATATTTTCATCCAGTTTAGTTATGACTAGACAAAGAGACTTGTTTTCTTTTAGTAGCTCAGCAACTTTCTTGGTCAGCTCAATCTTCTCCACTTTTGTAGCACAAGTCTCATCAAAGAAAGTATCATACTTAATGCATAACTCATCATAAGTCATCTCCTCATTGTTATTCAACACGAGATCATCAACACTTGGAGACATTTCCTATATTGGAGCAACAAAAGCAACATTTTTTTCTTTATCATTTGACGACTCATCAAAATGCATAGACTCTTCGCCTTCACTTTCACTCCAAGTAGCCATAATTGTTTTATCCCTTTTCTGACTTGACCCTTGTTTGCACACTCTGCAACACGGTGTCCATTACCACCACAAGAAAAGCAAAGACCAGATTCTCTTGAGGGAGATTTATCCTTTCTACTTGTAAATTTTCCTTGTTTTCTACCAAAAGTGAACTTTCCATGTGGTTGGTGATTTGAGTTTCTAGAGGACTCCCCAATCTTTTTTAACTCTCTTCCTTTGTTGTTGAGAATCCTTCTAAATGGTTTGACAAGTATGACAATATCATATTCTTAGGTTTGTCCACACAAGTCAATTATACTCTCATTGTTCACAACACTTTGAAGGGCCACTTATTTTCTCTTATTGGAGTCATTTTCATCCATATCAAGCTCCATCTCATAGGTGATGAGTTTTCCAAGCTTGATCTTATTTAGATCTTGAAACTCTTGAATGCCAGCCTTCTTTGCTTGAATTCTCTTGGGCAAAGATCTCAATTTTTTTTTTAACAATAGTTGTTTCATCAATAGGTTTCCCTAACCCCAAGTCTTCACTTGTCAACATTTCAACTTTCTCATAGAAGGCGGAGAAGGTTTCAGACTTTAGCATTTTCAAATCCTCAAATTTTGAAAGAGTCATCTGGAGCTTTAGTTTTCTTACTTATTTATCACCCTCATGAAGAATTCGGAGTTTGTCCCAAGCTTGCTTGGTAGCTATGCAATATCTAACATGAGTAAACTGATTAGATGACATGGTAGAAACAATAGCATTCTTTGCTTTCCTATTAGCCATGGCCGAAGCAATTTCTCCTTGAGTCCATTCACCTTTTAACTTTATCACAGACTCTCCATTGACTAGCCTCGATGGAGCCTTCCACTCAAGGGTGAGATAATCAATAGCAATAAGATCTTGAGTCCCAAAGAAAGATTTGAAACTTCTCGTTCCAAGTAGCATAAATTGTACCATAAAAGAATTGAGGAGAGTTGCAAGATCCCGCAACACGATCACGATCCATGATGAGATTCCACCCACTACCAATAGCTCCCAGAGATCACTTTATGTATATCTAGAGCAAAGCTCTTATACCAATTGAAATTGGTACCAGGTGAAATAACCTGTAATTTAAAATCTATATACATGCTTGTCTGACTAATAAAAAACACTCATCAACTAAGATCAAATATGTTAGTTTACTCACAGCGGAAGTAGTCAATTCAAGGCTCAGTTTGCTAAAGTGTTCCTAGTTAACTAAGATCCAGTTCCATGCACATTTTGACTCTGATAATCTTAGTTGCATAGACTTATCTATTTGTTAATAATGATGAACATATATCACAAGCAAAGAGTAAGATAAGTAAACTTGAAAAACGATAAATTGCATGAGATGTTTTTGGCCTGAAAAACCCACCTCTGGGTTAAAAAACCGGGGACTCTCTACTGAGTCAAATCCACTAGTGTAAACAAAGGTTCATACAAAGATCACACAAGCTCAATTCCTAGATCCCTATCTACGAAGCAACTTTACTTTTGTGCAACCTTACCTTACACGAGATGGACTTCTTCAATCTTCACGAAGTGGCAGCTCCTCTTGAGCTAATCACCTTGTGACATTGTGATAAACTCAAATCACAAAATGATACGATGTTATTGTATGCATATAAAATCTAGATTCAAACTACTAGTCAGATTCTCCAGTCAAACAGTTGAAGGAAGAATCTTACTTGAATCCAAAAGCTTGGTCTAAAAATGGATTTAAAGTTTAAAACCATACCAAGAACATAATGCAAAACCTTAAAATAATGCAACCCTAATATACAATGATTGGGTGTTTAAAGCATGAAGTTGGTTTTGTAGCTAGGGTTCCATAAATGAAGAAGAGGCAAGCTTAAAGCTTTGAAGGCACACTCTCTCTTTAAAATAAATTATGAACACCCAAAAACCAAGAACCCTAGCCAGGGGATCTTAACCCTAAAAACATCAATTTGTTTTTCACCTACCAATGACATTTGTCGTACTACAAACTGATCAGAAAAGATTAAGGGCTGAGATCTGACCATCAGCAGAAAGCTGTCAGGAAGCCTATGTGGGCAGATCTTAATTTACGTGCAAGCCAGCTGAAAAGCAATGAGTAATTTTGACTATACAACAACACTAAACAGAATACACGTAGAACATAGACGTGAAATGCACATACATGACCAAACCTTTTAAAGTGAAGTAAGCCACATCCTTGAAAGTTTAATCCCATCAGTAGTAACCTATAATCAGATAATGTAGTCTAAAACTAAATTGAACATGTGGTACACAAATACAATATTTAACAAGGAAAGCCAAACACTTAAGAATAGACTTTACAAGTTCTTCACGACATAATCTAGTATTTCAGTTCCTCGGCGTCACACTTGGACCTGGAGTTGGCAAAAAAAACCCACACCCAAAAAATGATCGGAGTGGCACTATCGTTGATGCAGAGCTACGGCTTAGATGCTGTTGTAGCGTGAAAATGAGAAAGGGAGAGAATAAGTGATGACAACGCAAAAGTATGTGGCATATATTCGCTGACATGGCTATCAAATTTGTTATATAAATAAAATGCAAATAAAAAATTGTAAATTATTTAAAAAATTTCACCATTTTCCTCGGCCAAACCTTATCTTCCCTAGAAATTTCAATCGACCTAAAACGAAAAGAAAAAAACACATCTTCCCCGACTAAACCTTATCCCTCTCCACCATGCGTTTATCCTCCACGTTGGGAGATTTGTCCTTGTTATTCCAAGTCCACTTCCCTACCATCGCAAAGTCCACAGGAATCATCCAGCCAAACATGACAAGCTCGAGGTTGAGTTGATAACTTTGGCCATGGTTTCCCGTTCAAGCTTTGGCTACCAAGGCGGCTACCCAGAAACTCAAGGATTTCGAGTCTAACCCTGCTCCATCTTCTTTGGCCTCATGTGTGTCGCATACTCCGTTCTTCCCCAAAACTCTAGCACATCATCCCTTCCCAAGTACCTCATTGTCGCTGCCCCCACCCTAACCCCACCATCCCAACCCATACTTGACCCAATCCCTCTCAACACAGACCCGGCCCAGAAACCGTCCTAAAGATTGAACGCATATTTAGTCCATGTTGTTGAGCCGTCCCTTTAAAGAACCTGAATTTTCTTCTAATGTCTACAAAATTTCAACTAGGTTATGATACCAACCTATTTCCCCATTTGGATAGCCATCAAATCTCACAAAATCCCATAAAACATAGTGTGAAGTTTAGCTGTTATTGTTTGGCTTCCCTTGTCAAATGTTGTAAATTGTACCACACAAGCTTCAGTTAGATTTATGGTGTAATTACTTTTCTAGGATCATGCTGCTGGAAATATCACTTCAAGAGTTTAACTTCTTACATCAAAGGTTTGTTCATACATTTGCAATTTATGACATTATTTTCAGTTCATTCTGTCTAGTGGTTCTGTCTAGTCAAAACTTCTCGTTGCTTTCACACAACCTGGGCACACACTTTAAGATAACCCATATAGGCTTTCTGACAGCGTTTTCCCCAAGAGCGTTTTTCATCCCTAGATGTTTTCATATTGCTTTTGCACATGACACGTTGCATTTTCATCCATTTCTTTTTGTCTGAAACAAGCCCACTATAAAAGCATCATCTAGGGTTTCAATTCAATTCGGCTAGGAGATTGATATTTTTCTAAGAATGATTGTTTTCAGCTGAAAGCTGCTCCTTTTCTTCTTACTTAAAAACCCTAGCCACAAAATCACAATCATGCACTAAATACCCAGATCATTGCATACTAGGGCAACATTGTTTTTTGTGATTTTGATCTTTGCTTTAGGTCAAGCTTTTTCAGTTTCAAATCTTTGCACTAACCTCTTTTTGGAGTCGTGTCAGTTTCATCTTTTAAGTGTTTGATTGGTGAAACTGACTAGACAATCGAATCTAGATTTGCATCAACTTCATCATAACGTCATTTACATAAGTTGATTGGATCTCGATGCCACAAAGGGAAGAGCTCAGGAGGAGCTGCCACTTCGTGAAGACCGAATGAGTTCACCTTGTGAAAGGCAAGATTGCACAAAGGTACAAGCTGCTCTGTAGATTAAGATCTAGGAATTGAGCTTGTGTGGTTACTTTGTAAGAATCTTGATTTCACTAGTGGATTGGACTCAGTGGAGAGTCCTCGGATTTTTAACCCAGAGGTGGGTTTTTCGTGCCAAAAACATCCCCTTCAATTTATCGTTTTTCTAATTTAATTATCTTACCCTTTGTTTGTGTTATATGTTCATTATTATTTGCAAAGAGATAAGTCCATGCAACTAAGATTGACAGAGTTAAAATGTGCTAAAAAGGATCTTAGTTAACCTAGAACATTTTAGCAAACTGAGCTTAAACTTGACTACTTCCGCTGTGAGTAAACTAACATATCTAATCTTAGTTGATGAGTGTTGCTGACTTGTTAGACAAGCACGTATATAGATTTTAAATTCTAGGTTATTCCATCTGGTACCAATTTCACATAGAAATTCACCACCAACGTGAATCCATGGAAAACCCACGAACTTTCGTGATCTAGATTTGAAATTTGAACTATCAACTTCGAATTTGATGAAATAAAGTAGAGATTCAGACTAAGTATCATGAGAGTATTCTAGGAATGTCAGTTTTGGTGTCGTTGGTAGTCGGATGAGAGTGGCGCCGTCGTTGACACAGGGTTGCGCCTTGGATGCTGATGCAACGTGAAAGGGAGAAAGGGATGGACTATGGGAGGGAGAAAGGAGAAAAATATGTTAACTTAATTTTTATTATAACATTAACTTGTTAAATTAGTAATTATTAAAGGTGTATTTTTTATTTGAATAGTCAGTCCACGTGTTAGCTAATTTGTGGTGCCTATTTTTTATTTGGGTTGTCAATTCACGTGTCAGTCTATCAGCATTCCAGTCGGGAGCGGAAGTGGGTCCCTCGCTTGTCATATCATTAGCTAACAGTGAATTTAACAGAAGTTTAACATTGCAATGAATTTATAAGTTGATGTACAAACATTGCAATGTTCAAAAAATGACGTATAAATTTGTTAGTGAACCTAAAATTGAGATGGTACGGTATAAATTCCCAGTAAAAAAAGGATTGTCAATGTAGAATTAACCTCATATGTGGCTCGATAAAGTGTGATCCCATGTGAGGAGGGGACGAGGCGTGTTGCAAAAAGTAATAATCCCTCTTAAGTAATGTTGCTGAATAAATACAATTTGTATTAAACTTTTTTATTATCATATGCTTTCAGAATTTTTGCATAAAAGCTTACGTCTGCCAGTATTTACATGTGAATAAATTATAGACAATAGCAGATGGACAGTTTAGTTAATATTAGTTTGATGGACACAAAGAGAATAATTTCTTAAAATTTTTCTTTGTACAAACCACATCTACTTAAGTTCCCCCTCCTTTTCCTCCCTTCTTTTGGAAGACAGTGAATTAATTTATATTGAACTCCCCACCACCACCACCACCAATGTACATTGCTTTAAAAAAATTTCACTTTAACAATATGGTGTTTGTAACCCAAAAACCGAAACTACGCTGCAGTGGCCCAGAAACCATGAAAACCAAGAGGGAAATTCAGGTGCTTGGGGACTTCAAGTCTTGCTACTAGTGCATCAGCTCCTCCAATCTTCTTGGAATCTAAGATAACTAGATAGCACCTTTGAACTGAAACTGCATACTGCAATACAAGTAAGATATATATATATAGAAAAAGTCTCACTTTAAGATTTAAATTTGCCAACTTGAAAATGTTGTACACAGAATACAAATGTATATGTACCTCAACTACGAGAATGTAGCCATCATCTTCTTCAGAGCCTTTGGGGATAAAAATAGGCTCTCCGATGAATTTTCGACTACCAACAGACCATGTGAGCACAGATTTAGATGCAGCATTTAGCTTCACCACCATGTCAAATGGAAAGTGTGGCAACGAACTGCGAGAACCTGAAGTTGCTGCTGCATATATGTATGTATTCTTACTACCTGAAAAGGCTGGGTTGATAACTGGAAAATCTGATGACTTGTTCCACTGGTTTAAAGACTCCACATCACATCTTTGACAGTTCCCGTTGCTATCCAAGTTGATGGAAACCTGCAATATTAGTCAATTCATTTTTTCTTAATTATTTGCAACTTCGAACTTATTTTGTTCTATCTAGTTTGAAGCGAATAGGTTCTATACTTGTTTTGGCATTGTTGGACTATCAATCTGAACATGTATTACAAATCCAAGTTATTCACAGTTACGATTTAGATTAGTATTACAATTTAAAAACAATAATGTTATTTAGACATAGAAAACTGACATCTTTTTCTGACATACTTTCTAATAAAGGTGCAGCCTGTATTAGAGAACGTATTAGCGATGCAGTTAGTTTGTGTGGCTATATAACATTACTCACTAAAAAAAATTAAACCAGACAAGGGATCCAGACTTGAGATTAAAAACCTGAATAAGACGAGGCAAGTGATTGCTTTGGCTTCCATTTATGTTCATAACCGAAGGGTCTAGTTTACCACTTTGCCAATCATATCCTGTCCACAAAAAAAAAAAAAAAAAAAGTGTGAAACAAGTTTGGAGACAAAACAAAAGATCTTAACTAATTTTAGGGTTTCACTTGTGAGATTTGAACTTATAACCTTTAACAAAATATACTAATTAAATGTCATTGAACATATGATTCAGTAAAGTGTTGAGTGTATCAATCTCACATTGGGAAAATGATAAATCTTGCATGTGCTTATAAGTAATTAGGCTACTCTCACCATATTGCCTATAATTTTTATGGTAGAAGCTTAACTTTCTTCACACAAAAAACAATAAGAGTTAAATATTTAAAAAATTACCAAATAATTTCTGGAAATTGAACCACTCGTAAGAGCAAGCAGAAGCATGGATTTGAATATCCAAATTCCCATTCTCATCCAAATTCTCAAAAGCATTGCATACATGTAGGAACCACAATTGTGAAGACGCTTCAATAGGCACTCTCCAATCTCTGCCATTTTCATTACTAGGCCGAGGAAGCAAATATATGGGAGATGTGGACTTGCTAGGGTTCACTGACAATGCTGTTATCATAGGAGTAGCCCCGCAAACTGCTGTCATTGCACCTGCAATTTCGTTTAGAACAAATAAACCAATCATCCAATTCAAATGGCGTTTGGAACAAATACAGCAATCATTCAATTGGAACAGGGTTTGTTACAAATACATGCTAAGCTATCTCAAGCTTTGCATAAATAGAGAGATACAGATACGTGCACAAAATAGAAAGAAGCCCAGTTCCATTTTAAGGTAAAACGACCAAATGGATGCTTAGTTATCTCAATCGTGACATAAATGGATAATACTGATATGCACACTAAATAGAAAGAAACTCAGTTCCAATATAGAAAGTAGTGTTAAAAACGTTTTAGTTAGTACTTTAAGAAGCCATTTACCTAGCAATTTTATATATCTTGACAGTACTCTTTTGAGATTGTTTACGTAGGTAATAAGTACTTGTATGAGTTAGAAATGCTTGTTTGGGTCATAAATAAAAATAAAGTGTTATGGGTCAAATATTTGTGCGACATCGGCCCATCGAATCCAAAAGCCCAATCCAAGATTCTCACCTAGGGCTTAGATGACTACCTCTCGCAACTATAGCCAACCGAGGGCTCGTACGCGACCCTCCTGGAAGCCTATTTGCCATATGGGAGACTAGACCTAAGAATCTCTTGCATCCTTAAATGGCAGGCGTCCCTAGACAGAAGACCAACAACTACGAATTGTAGTCATTATCAGCATCAAAAGGACGATCTACCACTACTCCAACTTACGATATGTTCGAGGTTGCTCTTTCCCAATTGTCTATAAATAGAGCCAGAGGCCACAAGCTCGAGACCTTCATCAAATTCAATCACTTGTGATTATACAAACCTCAAGTGTTCTTTAATCAACCCAACGACGTTTCAGCGCAAACCAATTGCTCTTCAGCAATCTCTAGTCTTCAGCTACAATCTAAAGCCTTCATTCAAAGCAAACACTGCTTATGATCCCTAAGATCTTAAACTTTTATAGCTTTGCCACCCCGTTGTATGATTTGGTTGACATGCAATTCCAACCACCTTGATCACCTCTTCGAGGCAATATTTCATGCTCAGTCTAGTCAGATCCCGGTGGCCTCGATGGACTCCTCTAGAATGATTTGTCCTACATGCCTGAATCTTGCTAGAATTTACTACTTTATTTATATTTTAAAGTCTATTTACTTGTCAAGTCATGTAGACTGCTCATTAGCCTAAAATCACTTTTGTAAACATTTTAACCTTGATTTAATCATGAAATGATTATATTCAATTTCAGGTTTTTATTTCCAATTCTACTTTCATTTTTAGTTATAACTTAGGCATACACTCATTTCCCACTGGATTTCAGGTCCTCGTTCCCTCAAAGCATAAAAGAAAGTTAACCAAATTAGCGTCTCATTCGGTGCACAATCGTTTAGCTAAGAAGTCAGATCTACACACAAGCACAATACAACTTTATGTACAAGCACAATACAACTCTACACACACTTGGCAACCTCCAACAATAGCACAACTATTTTCTCTTTCACTCAAGCCATCTCGTGGCATTGAGACCAAAAATAACACTCGAGCAAATACATGTTGAACCCAGTCAGTCTATGCTCAAGTTTTGACACCAATGATGTTTTATTATAAATATGTTTAACTTATTACTATAAAGTGTTTTATGAATAAAGGTTCTGCATGGTAGGTTTTTCTCCGAAAAAAATGTTTTATAAGCCATAAATACTTTTTAAGTGTTTGCGCTAAATATAGTCAAAAGCATTTTTTACTATTAAAAACGCTTCTAAACTTATCTTTGTCGGTTCGTTACACGATCAATTTTAGCAACATATTCTGTCAACAAGAAATTTTTAGAAACATATAATTAATGGAGTGATATAATCATGTAAAATATGTTCGACCAAATAGAATCATGCAAAACATGTTTGTCTGTCACTATAACTTATAACTTTCCAACAAAAAATTGATTTTTTATGTTAAACATATGGAGTAAAAAAAAAATGGTACTCACTTACACCTCACCTTGTAAGGATCGGAGATCCTCATCAAAATGTTCTCTAGATCTTATGATCAGTAAATAAAAATAAAAAAATGACCAGCAAATCACGATAAGTTATTTAAAAAACGTACCGACAGCATCAAGCTTGATGCGATTAGCAAATATTATATAATGAGTGTCTGTGAAAGCCCAATCGTGGATCATCAAGTGATCAGGGATGTTGAACTCTTGCTTTCCCAGCACCTTGAAATCTGAATCAAATTCTGCAGAACCAAAAAAAAAAAAAAAAATGCAAGAAAAGTAAAACTATAAATTCTTTGAAAATCCCCATCTCTAATTAAAATTCTGCAGATCGTGCATGCCTTCAATTACCATAAAATGTAAAATTACTGCAAGGTAATAGCATGTCCTCTGCATTGCATGACACCATAAGAAGCCTGTTGTTGCGAGCATCGAGCTTATAATGAGACAATAGTCGCTTTGGAGGCATCTTAAACACTCCTGTAAACATAATGTATAGAATCAGAATAAGTATTAAGTAATAACTAAAAACTAAGGAATATATAATAACTAAGGAGTCCTCCAAAAATCGCTTCTCTTTTCGACGGGACACCATAATGATATTATGACTAAGTAATGCTAGTAATTCTCTCATTTGAACTTTTTTGTTCTACCTTTTTAGTTTTTTCTCATAATACAGTGCCGTTTGATAATCAGAAACGTTTACTATCTTAGTCACCCTTTAGATATCATCTATATCCACAAAATTAACTAGATTCGAATTCACGTTTTCATCTAATTCAAATGAGAATGTTGCTAACATTCTCCTAACAACTTTCCTCGTTTCCTTGGGTACGTAACAAGTTCTATTCGAAAACGACTTTCCATTTCCATTTTACCAATTCCAATCTATTCTTGTAGATCATGCTCACCATTAGTTTTCACAATACATTAATTATTCTAGTTAAAAAGGGGCAGAGTCATATCCTATTATTATTGATTAACCAAAGCTATTGTATTAGGCAGTCTGCAGTTGGTTCGAAGTTGCACCCTCCTTATACTGCATCTTCAGGATATAAGCAGTATACAATTCAGGCTATGCAATCCACATATTTATACAGGACTCTGGAATCTTACTATTTAATTATTTTTATTTTTTCAAGGATTTAACTTCGTTGCTGCTTACACCCAAGTCCAGTTCTTTTTTTTAATACATATCATGCTTTAGTTTATTCGCCAGAAGCCGATCTGAAACTGATTGAAAGCTTTCTTTCTCTTAAAAAAAAAAAAAAAATCAGTACAATATATACATATAGGGAACGGATCCTCTCCGGAGCAAATCACACCGGCTATTGGATTTTGATTCAACGGCTACAAACAGGGAGCCCATCTAAAAGTTATAATAATTGTAGTCGTTGGATTAAAATCCAACGGCCCGTGTGATTTGCTCAAGAGGCTCAACCTCCTAAGCTCAGGAGGGGATTCGATCCCCATCTACACACACACACACACAATTATGTAATCCATAACACAAAGCAATTTACTTCGTTTTGTTCACCATTAATCTTTAAAAAAATGCATAAAAAATTACCATTTCACCTCTTAGGTTTTTTACAGTAATTTAAGTGTGATATATATATATATATATATATATAAATTATACAATTTAAATTTGATATCTATAACAATACCGACACATTAATATGAGTTAAATATATTGATATTACATTTACGAATTTAATATATTGAACTCATGGTATCACACTCAAATTTTCAGCTCACAACAAAAAGAATGATTCCTATATGAGTCAATCTATATTAGTATCATACTCACTGTTTTCCGGCTTACTGTGAAAGTTCATGGAACACGTACCGTACAGAATCGGTTTGAGCAACCTCGCAGCCACATCCCACATTCCACCACCACCACCGTCTCCACTCTCTGTCCCCGAATCACAGCCTTCCATCAAACTTACCTTCCCTACCGTATCCAACGTCTCAGATTCAATCTCATATGGGTTGCCACCTTCCCACAAGCACAACAGCTTCCGGCCCCACCTCAAGACACTAGTATTTGCCACATTCTTCATAACCTTAGTATTCCCAACTTTCTGTCCACCTTTCAACACCGAAAACGGCCCCCTATGCGTGAATCGCCACCTGTCAGTCGTAGGGTCGTGCTCTTCAACTTGAGCCTCAGTTTTCACGTACTTAGCCATGAACTTGACTTCTCCGCCAAAGCCATCAAACTGAAAAGCCCTAAGGTATCCGTGACCGTCTAATGGGTGCACCGTCGAGCCATGGTCGTCGCTGAAGAGCCCCGGCCCTGTCAAGTAGTATGTGCCAGAGGGAAAGTCCGGTGGAACCGAACCCTCCACGACTCTGAGCGTGATGGGTTCAGTTTGTTCGGAGCGTTGGGACACAAAGAGAAATTGGTAGTCCCAAAATGCAGCCACTGAGTCATCAACAACATCTACGGTTGATGAAATAATAGGAGCATGATCGGTTTCACCGGGCGTGGAGATGGATATCGCACGCGGTGGCTTGGTGGGTGGTGGTGACAGAGATCGGTGAACCGGAGGCAGCTTTATCAGTGAGGGGAATATTAGTTTGGGAATAACTTGGAAGGGGTTGGCTTGCATTTTTGGTAGTTTTAGGAGGTGGCAATGAAAGGAAATGGTAGTAGCTAGCATGATACTTATATATAACATAAGATTTAAAACTATAGGCAATGCTAGGTACACTAAATTTTTAAACCAATTTTCAAATCGAATGATGTGTTGTCAACATGAAATAAATACGGTAATCAAGACTTAAGTAATAATCAAATCATCAACAACGATCATATTATTTGGTTTACAAAATTTAGATTAAAAATTTGATCTTTTGAGCATTATTTTAAAATTGAATAGAATGTTTGTATACATGGAACTTACCATTGAGTTTTGGTTTAATTACAGATTTGCAATCCCTTCTGGCTCTGTAGCTTGGATTTGTTCTTTGTGCCCTTTCAAAGTGCATGGTGGGTCATATTTATATGATATGGAAGACATGAAGCTAGAAATAAGCAAATTAAATGGCAGACAGAATGCTTTGGTTTACTCTTCTTTATTGTTTTTTAACCTTGTGATATGGGAAGAGTGTTTTGATTTTCAATTAAAAAATCCTTCGTTCAAGAGATATTTACCATTTTATATTACGTTTGTTTTAGTTTTCATGGTTTAATTTATTTTTATGATGTTAACGATCAATGGTTAACAATTTTTCATTTAAACCAGTGGTATTTCTTTAATTTATATTATGTATGTTTTAGTTTGTCTTGGTTTAATTTATTTATATGACATTAAGGATCAATGGTTAAAATTACCCAGTTAAGCCACTAAAAACTACGATTTAGTGATAATCATCTTCAATCATTTTTGTTTGTTTCGAGAAATATATCTATCAATTTAGATTATTTTTCGACAAGAAAAAATTCTAATTCTTTCTTTTCTATTGTTTTTTTTCCAATCGTGATGTATAATGGATCCATGGGTGTATGTGTCTATATAAATCTTGTTCATGGATTAACAAAAATGTCCAAAAGCTCTATTTGCCTAAGCCTTTTCCTTTTTGCAAATGGCATCTCTAATACTGTTGGCAGCATTCACTATTTCAGAACTTAATTTGAAAATCATATTTCGACCTGGAAGTGTTCAAGATACCCGTAATAACCAACGAATGGCAAGTGTTTTTCCTTGTGTGGTTCTAATTTCAGTGGGAACTTGATGAGTCGGTCCACCTTCTCTTTATCATAAACAAATTTGTTTTCATGACCCTGCTTCACCTAAATTGTTATTTGAACAAGTAAAAATTATGTCTTGGTTCGAGTGGGGATATCATTTCTCTTCTACATGTCCCTAGTTTTGAAAAATTTAAACATATCAGAGATAGAGGGGTAGGATGACGCCATGGCTTCGCATTTGACGCTTTCATTATTTGAAGTGAGATGTCTCAAGTTTGAAATCAATTTATTCTCTTCACTCCTTAGTATAAATATACCTTTATATAAAAGAAATCCTTCAATCAAGACCTATCATGAGAAAAGGCGCAATTGAAGGACCAATGATTGTTCTTTAGGTTAAGTGTTCCCCATCCGAGACCAAATTGATCTAATATTAAGTTATTAACCAAAGTTAGATAGTATTTAGAAGAGATCGAGATGGCAATTTGGTGAATCACAAAGAAATCGATGGGGGCTTGACAGGCGGGAGTAATATTGTTTAATTTGATCCACTAATAAGATAATGATTAGAGTTTGATACCAAATTTGGGTGTTGGTATGATACTGCCAGAATAAGGACAAGAATGAGCCACATACCGATTTCCCTGCTGCCTGCTTGGGCCGTCTATAGAGGAATGATCTCATGTTCCCACTCAACCATTTTAATATTCCTTCTCCAACCAAAATATTCACTAATGCATGGATTATTAAATTAGCAATCTAATTTTTCAAGGTGAAGTGATGATCTATGCACTCTTTTGGGGTAAGGACAATACTTGGATCTCTCCGTCGGGACAATGCACATATTCTTTCTTATTTAAACCGATTCGATTATAAAAAAATGTTATATAATAAAAATACGATATTTGTAAAAAGTAGAATGTATATTTCCCATTATGTGATAGTGTTGGAATTTATTAGGTTTATTTAAGAAATTAAATAGAGATTTGATTTGATTTTGAATTAGAGTTTTTTTTTTTGTATTTACACATTAGGGTTTCTTAGGTTTATACCGCTATAAATATATAGCTTGTAATTTAGTTTTAAAATAACTTAGTCAAGATGTAGCATCTTCATTCATGTAGTCTTCTTGGCAATTTGTTTAATAAAATTTCATATTCAGTTAATTCGTTTGTTCGTTGCATACTCTGATATTTAATTTATTTTACTACACTTAACTACACTTCAATATCTTTTATACTATTTTATATTTGATGGGAGTTCACCTTTGTTAAAAAAAAGAAAAAAAGAATATGAGTGAATTTTTAAGAAATTTGGCACGTCACATCGAAAATTTGATTACAAATTGCATCGCAAACTTTTGTCACGTACTGCGATGATGTATATGAGGGGTATGGTTTTGTCCAGTTTGCATGTGATGCGATGAGGTGTTTGATCAAATTCCAGACGCGCGTGCGTTTGTTTGTTTTTGTTCCCCCATTATTCTATGCGTAATACATGCATCTTGGTCTTAATTAGGTACCTAAGTATTGTTACTGTATATAATACTAGAGTAGTTCAATACAACCAGCCGATTCAAAAACGAAGCACGAAGTTGTCAATTACGGTGACCTTGAACATGCATATTTAACTCGTGTTAATAAACATGCAAATTATGGCATATTAATGAATCAGCTGCAACCGTGTACGCAGACGCGGTCCTTCTCTCATCTCCCTCAAATTGAACTCCGGCCAATGTCTTCGATGGCCACCATGTGGAGAAAGAATTAATAGACTTTGAGACTTGTTTTAGCAACCGGATTTGATTTTTAGAAACCGATCATTATTATTAAGTGCCATGTGTTACTATCTTGTATGTTGGATGCAATGGACAGATGATATCATTTGATGTATTGAGTTGTTAGCTTTGTTAGAAGTTTGTTAAGTTGTTAATTGTGTGTCACTTAATACTACGGTCGAGTGATATTTATCTTCACTTGTAAGTGAGAGGTCTTAGGTCTATTCTCGCCAAATGCGAAGTTGAATCACATTATTATAGCAAATCCATTATAATGCTTAACCCACTCAGCCATCCCCATAGTGTAGATACTAAGTGTGTTGGAGTTATGTATATATAGTTAGCAAAAACTATTGCCTCAGATAATATCAATCAATTCAAGAGCTTTCACCTGCCTCTTCAATATCTCTCTCTTGTTTTTCTTTCTATCATCGTCTTTTGTACCAATTTGTCATCTTTTGTAATGTAGTTAATAATATAACCCTTAAAGATTTGAAAATGATGTAATTATATTAGTTCAACAAACAATGTCAACCAATTGTTAATTAACTTCAGCTTTATTTGGAAGAACATACTTAACTTTTCTCTTTTGCGTACTCCGTTTTAAGTTGGTTCTAAGTATACATGTCAAAGGAGGGATTTGATAAGAACTAATTCAGAATTAATGAAAGTGAATAATGTTAGTTGTACACCCTAAAAGTCATTCATAAGAAGAAATATTCTGAATAATGCAAATGATTAATCAATTAATCTAGTCAAAGGGCAAGAACATTAATAATGACTAGTCTCATTAATATTTATAGTCCTAAATAGTGAGTCCATAGATAATGAACATGAAAATAAGCAATCTAACGAAGTTAGGTTCATGGAACCTTCTTCTCCTAAATGCCATATCCTACACAGTGTGTTTGCGCAATTGGGCTGATGCATGGTTGGTCTCAAGCTACTCATGTGAGGACATTGAACTTAGTGTATAAGGACTCAATAAAGAATGAGATCATTGAACGCGATCAATCAAGAGTTCATGTATGAAGTTCAATATACATGTCAAGCAAAAAAGTCTACAGCTACAATAATGTAAGTAATCCTTAGACTTAAAAAGTATACAATTGTCCTACGAATACATCATTGACCATTTGATGATGCAACTTGATCATGCTTCTCTACCTATAGGCTTGCTCTACAATATTATTCTGGAATCTTCCACAGAATTAGTAAGACTGAGAAAGAAATATCGATTAAGCAAGACACAGTAGTGGCAGGACATGAACTATCGATACCTTATATAACATTATTAAGAATATTGAACTTGAGAATGTCTGTATTTTATTGCAATTCCAACTCAATAGGTTTTTTAACGCATTCTATATTGGCTCGGGTGACCATGTCATACAATTAGTTGCTATTCATGATTTGTGGGACCATCAAAGGCTAATCAAAATTGTCCTCAATAGAAGGGAGAATTAAATTAGAGCTCACTAAAATTATTATAGTAGTTTTATCACTCATTACCTAGCCAATTAGAACCTAATGAGTTGCATACCCGTATTATATTGAGATGAATACAGATCCAATAAAAATAATTAATTAAATTAATTAAACAAAGAGTTTAAATTAATTGAGTAATTTAATCAATTATTGACGATTAGGCATTCAATAGGGGCTTAGAAATAGTTTTGGGTTCCATGGGCCATTGTGTCCGAACACATTGGACTTGCATTAAGCCACCAAGATGACTTAAAATACAAAAGAGGCTACCTAAAAAACACAATACAAAAGAACCCAATGGACCTAGTAATCACCCTAGGGCTGATTGGAGTGTTTTGTGTAATTCACACAAACTCCTACATATTCATTTATCCTCTCTAAACACCAACAGAAACGACCACTGGAGGAAGATTGTCCTAGTCGTCAATCTTCTTCTAGTTCCATCACTCATTTCACTATAGAACGTGTGGTGAAATAGAGATCATCTTCTTTAGTGACTAAAGAGAACAAAAAAGGTGGATGCAATAAGGAGGAGGAAGTTCCAGGAGGATGATTTGGTGGGACACTTGGTTAGGTTTACAAATTCTTTCCTTCGGTGAAAACTAAATTAATTAGGAATTCGATTATCGGTTACCCAAACACATTACCTACAATGGAAGTACACATGTTAGTAACAAAACATTCTTAAAAAAAGATCTAAGGGGTAAGTTACATAAGCAATAAATTGATTTTTTTCTCCGGCAACATGCTCGATGTGGTAGCATTGACCTTTGTAACGACCAAGACTGGTAAGACCGTCAATCCATACACAAGCAAAAACGAGCTTATAACTTCAGTAATAAAGCATTGATTTACTCTCTTGCGTTCAACTCTCGCACTAAAGCACGCTAAATAATCCGTAATGTGGATTGCAGGGGTTGTGTACCATTTTGCCAAAACCATGTACAGTTCCAATCAATCCCAATCTGTTAAGTCTGTTCATAAGCTTACATCCCTTGTAACAATTTCTTCTTAAAGAAGTTTATGTTGACCAATAAAAAAATATGTGATAGGTAATACAACTTTATTGCGTTTTGAAGTTCTCTTACCAAACGAAAACGAAATATCATGGTTTATATTATAGTACATCTATATAAAATCTCATTACATGCATGATGACCAGAACAAAAAGGAGAAAAATAACACAGAAAAGTGCATAACAAAGCTGAAAAGGATCATAATTCTTTTATGCAGTCAATAACTTATGTGAAAAATATTAATGATTAGTCACTATATCATCACTTAATGATAGTTGCTACTAATTTTAGTTATCATTATTAGTCTTCTTTTCACTTCTTGAAGCCAATGATAATTCTTCTTTTAACTTAATGATAATTCCTAACAATAAGTTGTCATGATTGTTTTTTTGTTTTTTTTTTTTGGAAAGCCAATGTATGGGCCATAAATAAAAATAATGTCTATTATTGGGCTTATATATTTTTATTTACGCAAAAGTCATACGACTCTGGTTCACCAATTTCAAAGTTCAAAATCGGGGCTGGGACGATCATCTCATTTAATTCTAACATGTCTGAGGGCTCGACAAGATTGTCTCCAAAGTGCGCCCTTAAATGCTTGCGCATGCATCATCCGACATTCTAATGTCACTACTGCGATCATGCTAACCGCCTTAAGACACAATTGAAGGCCACCTAACAGAAACTATAGTCACTATCAGCACCTAAATAGAGCCAAAGGCCTTCAAGCTCATGACCTTCGTCAAAATCGATCTTTACGATTAAACAAACCTTGAATGATTCTTTAATCAACCCAACTACTTTTCAGCACAAACCCAATTGCTCTTCAACAAAATTCTTTTTGCTTTTCAGCTACAATCTCAAAGTCTTCCTTCCAAGTAAACACTACCTACGATTCCTAAGATCTAAAACTTTCACAGCTCTTACACCCAATGGTATGATTTGATTGATGTGCAATTCTAACCACCATGATTTCCTTTATGAGGCACATATTTTGTACTAAGTTCAATCTTATACCAATGATCTCAGTGGACTCCTCTAGCATTATCTTACTCTTCATGGCTTGAATCTTTCTAAAGTTTTACTGCTTTCTTTACATTTCAAGTTATGTAGCTCAACCCGTCAGTCTAGATTTTACTTTTGTAAACGTTTGTAATCTTGACTCCATGAAATGATTACATTTTCTCATTTTAGCTTCTATTTCTCTTTCATTTACTTTTTAGGCTAGCATACACGAAGTTATATTATTGAACATAATCTTGACTCCGTCCGAATTTTGACACCAACAACCACTTAGTAAACTTTTCTTCTAAACAAAAGGTAAAGTTCTTCATGATTTAGTGTGAAAATTAGTGGGAGGATCATAGTTGTAGCTATGTTAGTATGCTACACCATATTACTAGCTATTTTAGTATGCTACATCATATTACTAGCTTAGTCGATCCACTTTTCACGAGTGGACTCATCCTTTCACGATAAGTAACATATTTTCTCAATAGCATGCATCAGCTATTGACAAGCTATATATAAACCTTAATAATAACTTGTATCTTTATTGTACGTTTGGTTTTCTGTATCATATTCCAACAAAATATCACAAGGAGTGGTTTAGGTTAGGCCGATTATCCTTTATTGATGACAAACAAACACACAGTTCAGAGTTGCATTTAGTCCAAATTAAATAAGGAAGGAAGAAACTAACAAATGTGAAGCTTCTTATCAAATAAACAATTGCAACATGACATGGCTGATATAATTAATTTGGACGAACAAATATTGTGCTAAAATGCCCTAGTTTCATTATAATTAAGAGGTTTCATTATAACCATGAAACCCACATACAATCAACAATCTCAAATAAAATTTCATAAAAGTCATCTTAATATAAGTTTGGATAAAGTATAGTAAAACTACTTCATATAGATATTAAATAATTTAGCTGACCTTCAAAATGATCAATCTCATAAAATACTTGACAATCTCATAAAATACTTGACAGAACTAACTAATCATACACTAACATGCAACTAAATCATTACAAACAATAGTACGTGTATACTAAGTTTGTTCTGTAGTTCGTGATGAGCTACGTACATATATATAAAAACTCCTCAGTACCATAGAATTTTTTATATATAAATTGGCTAGAAAGAGCTAAAGCATTCATGTTCAGAGGAGGTAGAGTCATCACAAGGGGAGTGGTTGTGTCTACCTTCGTAGGTTGTTATCACCATTCTACAGTCTTCTGACAGACGTTCAACCCTCTTCTTCACCCGACAGTTATTGTGAGTACACCTGTAGTAGCTTCTACATGCATATGTTCCATTCAGTATCAGTACAAGAATAAAAAATTATAATACTAGATAGTGCTGAATATTTCAGAAGCTGCATACAATTTCATGAATATTTCAGGCGTAAAAAAAACTTACGTTAGATGCTTAAGTCAAGCTCTTATAAAAGATTAATTTTTCCACATTGGATGGAGGCTAGTTTTATTACTGATTTCTTATCTCATCTAGTTCGTTCTAAACTCTGTTTATATTTGGTTTAATTTTGTTCCTCCTAGTGTAAAGAACGTCTTACACTTTAACTTTCTTTATATTAGGTTCTTACACTTTAACTTTCTTTATATTGGTTGCCCTAAGGGCTTTATTGTTTAAGTTTTTTTAATCGAACTTAAAACCTCTTATTTACAAGTGAAGATGAATATTATTAGACTGTAGTACTAAATGGCTTATTGTTTAAGTTTTAATCTCCCAAAAAATTTTCATTAAGGAGATTAGTACTAATTAATTGCATGTACTCTAGAAGTATCTTACGATTAAAATTTGATCTAAAACTGATATTACGCTCAATGATAGCTTAGGTTCCAATCTTATTAATAACGAGTTTGCTACTAATTATTCTCCAACATCTTCAGTGTAAATATACGTTGTATCAAGAAAGAAAAAAAAACACTTACTCTAACTTGTAGATTATTAGGATGTAATTATCTCATCCACATCCATGGCTTATATCGAGCTACGCAATTCCAAATATAAGCAGATATATTTTAAATGCTATATATTATGTATATTTGTTTAATCTTTATAAGTAGCATGATAATTTATATATTCTATCCCATTGCACATCTACACGACTTTTTGATTGAGAAGGTATGTGCTCCTTTCTAGGTTCCATTTGAATTTTCTTGGCTTGCCTAGTTTTCGATTTCAAATTAACACCAAGCTTACATGTTTGTCTAACCTTATTCATTTTCTTAAACAACATTTTTTTTAAAATTATGAAAAAATAAAGCAAATAAGACATTGTTAATTTTATCTTCTATATATGTATCAAAGAAATCGATAGTTTTAGTAACACTCTAGATCATCAGAATGAACATTCTATTTATTAGACACATATGAATGACTAATCAAACTCAAACTCAATTAATTTAATTTGTAGAGATTATCTTACATGGTGAAAAGATTTGATTATGTATACACTACAAATTCATTAACTACAACTAGGTGGACAAGGTGCATCCTAGTGCTACTTAACTAAATATCAGCAAAGCCTTTTAGATTTCTCTTTTGTTTACTCATCTAACTACATATCCCACTATATGAGCTATACTTAGCGTGCACTTCCTTGTCCACCCAGCTTGAATAATATAATTTTACCATAAACATTATATCATAATCAGAATTATTTATTTTTATAATTAACATTTAAATATCATCATCGCTAAAAAAAATACTTAAATTGGAGTGCCTTTAGTCATTCATATATTTTAAGTAAATGATTGGTTCGTCATAAAGATCTTTATTTTTACCAAAACTGGCAATTTATTTTATGGGTGTGCTATCCACACACCCTATTTTACTTCTCACACATCTCTTGATAAATTATGTCATTTAATATTCTTCAATTCATCAATCCGAGGGCCGAAAATTAAAAAGGTGTGTGAGAAGTAAAATGGGGTGTGTGGATATCACACCATGTTGACTACCGAACAATTTTCAATTTGATTGATTTTCTTTTTGAACAAATTAATGGTTTATGAATTGTGATTTAGAAGACGAATAGTTCCGCTTATAACATTTGTACAATAATCATTCGTCAATCATAATTAGAGTGGATGAGAGGTACCCTAGAGTGCACTTAACTACGTACTTAAGTACGTAGCTATTGTTCTTATTCTTTGTGGCAGATAATTAACCTGCCCATGAGGCACCTTGTCTACAAACGAGGGACGACCAGATTGGCTATAGGAGTATATATACGTTCTAGCTGCTTGCAGCATACCGGTGCCAATAACTCCAAATATTTTTCTTGCCCTAAGCTTGCCCTATTTGATGAAATTGAGGTTCCACCATAAAACCAATTGGCAATATGGAGAGTAGCCCAAGACCATATAAGCACATAGCAAACCTTATCCCTCACCGATGTGGGACAACTCTCAACACGCCCCCCGCACGTGTGGTGGATTTTCAAGCCTACACGTGGACAACAACTGGGTGACATGAAGCACGTGTGGCCATTTGGCTTCACACAAGGACAATCCGCTCTGATACCATGATGAAATTGAGGTTCCACCATAAATCCAATTGGCAATATGGGGAGTAGCCCAAGACCATATAAGCACATAGCAAACCTTATCCCTCACCGATGTGGGACAACTCTCAACAATTTGAACGAAACACACTAATGTCTGAAAGAGTGTATATGTATATTACATATCCTTATTCCCCCCTCCAAGTTTTTCAACACACCGTATGTAACTTGTACGGCACAATATCCATCCTTTTAAGCTTACCCCTCAATGTAGTATCATGATCTATCTCGTCTATTGTTTAGCTCTTAGCCAATGATCATCTATAAAAAAAATTAACTAAATTTAAATGAAGTAGGCCTCTCATTATAATAAACGAGCACGTTGAATTCGATAAAAACAATAAAAAGATTAGTGATTGTAATCAAGTAACTAATTGTATGGATGAAATTAGGAAATGATGTTGTGGGATGAAGGCTCAACATGCATGGTATTAGGTAATCAAGTTGTGACATATATATTTTTGATAATTCCTCTATATATACAACATGTGTGATTAGTTTATGTAATGCAGAAACATATTGGTGGAAACCATATAATAATTCAATTTACCCATACAATCTAAATTTTATTAATTTGAAAACACATTCTTATGTGTGTTATGTATTATCATATAAGACGAAATTCATATGCAAAAAGGTACCTTGGATGAAGGCTGTTCTTGACAACTTTTTGACCATATTTCCTCCATTTGTAACCATCATCAAGCACATCCACGTCACTTCTGGTTTGGAAACAAAATCTTGGCTCTCTAAGCTTTCTCCTCACCTTCATCTTGCTTTTCTCTGAGCTTGAACTCCTCCACCTGCCAAATACTTAATTTCAACCTTCTACTTTCTTAATGTTAATTGATCTTGGGAATCCTCTGATTAGTAGCTGATCTCTTTAATGCACTCTCATACAAATAATACACAGAACAATTTCAATAATGTGTGGTATAAAAAAATGACATATATATATATATATATATATATATTTATACTTATATAAACAGATGTGTGTGTGTGTGTGTGTGTATTGTCATGGATGAATATAATTGATATCTATGTGTCAAGTACTTGATCGATACTGTCATATACCCACAAAGAAAGACTGGCGCAGGCACACACGCAGAGAGAGAGAGAGAAGAAAGAATATTAACAACATGGTGTAGTACAAAAAGAAAGCACTATTTGGAAACAGAAGCATTCTCTTGCATAAGTGGCTAAATCTTGCCAAGATTCTGGTAGAAGATCTTTTCAGAATGCATTCTTAGATGTGCGCACGCATTTATGCATGTACATATATGCATGTGTACTTTAGAGAGAGAGAGAGAGAGAGAGAGAAAGAGAGAGAGATCTAGCTAGCTGAGAGATTGAAGGACAAATTCAAACCCAAAAACTAAAAATCAGTGTGTATACCATGAGTTGCTGCAATCACTAGCATTACCAGTCCCATTTTCATCACTAACACCCTTTGGATCCAACGTTCCCACCTATATATTGTCCCATAAAAACACAAAATTGTAAGAGTACAAAAATAAAGGTACCATCAATAACTGATTAGCTTTTTGTTAGAATAATCAACTGATTTGGTCGAAAAGAAAAACACTTGACATCAAATTTATGATCCCAATTTCTTGTTTCTTTAATTTCAAGATCAAACCACCTGCTCGTTATTATTATTCCAAGAAGGTCTTGTACTAAACCCCATGGTGGCGGCGTTGCTGGTGGCAGTGGCGGTGGCGGAGGATGAGGTGCTGAGAGCAGCAGGCTGATGATGATGGTGAGAATTATTAGGGTTCAGCTGTTGTTGTACTTGTACAGGTGATGATGAGGGTGCCAAGAAGCTCAAAACCTGATTATGATGATGCTGATCTTCGAACTGCACAAACCCCATTTCGTGGATCGCTTGTTGTGGGGTGCTCGAAAACGAAATCTGAACCTCGTAATTCGGAACCCCTCTTTGATCTCCTTCCATATTATTCTTTCGAAGACTAACTAGTTAAGCTTGATGTTCTTCTTTCTTCTTTCCTCTTAATGGAGTTAGCTATATATGGACCTATGGTGCATATATGCACTTTTCCGTTCAACCTGTTGGTATGAAAAAAGTTAGTTTATCGTGCTTCACACGGTGTTTGATTTTATGTGGTCAACCCAGTCAACGTAAAATGCTGGTAAATATTCCTTACCGTCTTCTTAAGGGTTGTGTAATGGAGGCAGCTGCAGTATGTAGAAACTTAAAAATACTTTGCACAACAGCACAAGCCACCTCTCTCTCTCTCTCTCTCTCTCTCTCTCTCTCTCATATGAGTATGACATATATGCTACACATGCGCAGCACAATACCCACAAATTATTAAGAGGATTTACATGTGTGGTTTGTGTACTAGTACAAGGCCTGGTGGGACAAGATACTTGCCCATGGCTTAAAAATAAAATAAGAAAAAATTTAAAAAAAATCCCGCAAAATATGAAGTATATTGTAAACTTTTTTTAAGTGTACAATTGATAAAAAGTTACTGTACGTTATTCAATCATGAGGTATGCTTAAGACCATCTCCAACCGAAGGAGGGCCAAATCGTTTTAGCTTTCTGATCCTCTAAGAAATTAATATTTTAATGAGCAGTGCATGACCATATTTCTTACCATCTCCAACCGAGGGCCAAAAGGCCATAGGGCCAAACATAGCCCTGTGACAAAAAACCATCTTCAACCGAGGGCCAAAGGATCATAGGGCCAAACATAATTTATTATTTAAATTTAAAAATTATAACAACTTAAATTTAAAAACTACAACTTAATTTAAAAACTACAACTTAAATTTAAAAACTACAAATTAAATTTAAAAACTACAACAACTTAATGTTATTTAATGTTGTTTAATGGCTTAGGAAGTTAAAGGGGAAAAGATAGAATTTTTAATTTTTTTTTAATTTTGTAAAAATAAAAAATTCAAATATAACAGCTAGCTAAAATATTCAAATATAACGACTAGCTGACATCAGCTAGCCGTTGCATTCAAATTTGTGGCCCGGCCCGGGGCTGGCTGGGTTGGGCTAGCCTATTGGCCATTGGGAAATTTTTTGTAAATATTAGTCGTTACGATAGGGTTTGCGCGATAAAAATAAATATTAGTCGCGCAAAGTTTTTAGTTTTTTATTTTTTATTTAGTTAAATTAATTTAATATTTTGCACGACGATATTAATCTTTGCGAGACGAAATATTTTGTTGCGCAAGGTATTTTATTTTTGTTTTATTATTTTTCTTATTTTAATTTAATTATAGTAATTGTTTGCACGACAAAATATTTGGTAGCGCAAGAGTTTTCGAATTTTTACCTTTTTAATTTAATTTAATTGTATCTTTATTTTTTAAAATTACTTTAATTTAAATTGACATATTCAAAATAAAATTACATATAAAATAGAGATCAAATTATCCATAATATATATTATATTAAAAATGTACAAATAAATTAACAAAGTACAATAATAAAATCCTGATACAAGTCTAATGTGGTGGTAGTGGCGGGGGATATGGTCTGATAGCATCCTAATCCTCAATTTTCACCGTCAAAGTCTTGACGATTCCCTACAAACAAAACAAACATGGTCAAATAACCAAAAAAATAACATAAAATAATACCAAAAAATCGGCATAATCTCCCCTAAACTTGGCATACCCCAAACTCCACCCCACACCAAACCCAATTAATTAACTCCAAAAACACATATTAATGAAGAAAAAAACATTAAATTTGGGGAGAAAATTGTGACAACCCGTCCCTAAAATTTCGTTTATTTATTTATTTTTAGTCAAGGGAATTGACAAAAATGTCTAGAGGCAAGGATTTTGATTTATGTTGACCATCGTCTAGAAGAACGTATGACTTATTCTTTTAGCGTATTTACGTAGTACTCAATGGTACGAACGCATAGGCGAAAGCCGTTTGCGAGTCCGGATTATAACGGTATAGTTACGGACGTTTGAAATTGGTTACCTACATTTCAAATTACTAAATTATTGAACTTCCACCTTGTGGGAAAGAAGCCAATTAGCTTCAAGGATAGAAATAGGGACCAATTAAATGAGAAAAAAAATAATAATAATAACCTTTCCACCAATTAAGAGAGGAGAGAGGGAAGCTCTCAGCCTTCCCTTCCCCTTCCCGTAGCCATACATATGCAGAAAACCTGGCTTCAACCTGGGGTGGTTTTCCTGCAGTCCTCCGCCATTTTTCAAGCAGGTTTCACCCCTTCATCACCTGCAACCTCTTCCACACCCTTCCCTCTACCATCTCCATCTATATTTAAGGGTTTTTAGGTCCTAACCCGTGAGGAACTTCACCGAAGCACCAGAGGTGCTCGACGACGATTCCTCCTTTCCGGCAAGTTTCACCACCCATTACCACCCTTAATCAACTCCCCTTGGACCTAGGAACAAGACCCAACTAGTTGTAGGGACGTTGGAACGCTAAGAAAGGAGAATCGAATAGCACCCATTCTAGGGTTTCCGGCGGATTTGAGTGAAATTGGAGCTCTTCACGGCCTAATTGGCCTTAGCCACAGGTATAAAAGTTGTTCCACTCAATGAGATCTTCATTTCTGTAAATTTTGGTAATTTTTTGAAATAGTTGGATTTTCCGACTAGTCGGGGCGGCCGACCGCCACCCGCGACGGCACGTGGCCAAGGGACCGTCGATGTTATCCTTAGGCTAAATTAGATTTCTTGAGTTCATTTTTGGCAATTGTATATCGTAGGTTGATCGTTTGGACATAAACTTATTAGGATACGTTACTTGGTAAAGATATGAATCGACGATCCGACCGTTGGATCGTCACCAAAATTTTAGTATGTTATAGTATGTAATATTTGAGGACCATAGGAACTTATGGATTGGGAATCCAATATACGGATCTTCCCGAATTGGATTTGTAAGTTCATAAAATAAAATGTTGACCGCCACTTGGTTTTGGCAATTGGCGAAGATCCGACCGTTGGATCATAATGAAACTTTAGAATGTTGTTCTAAAAGTATAATGTGGATCTTTGGAAGCAATGGATCGGAAATCCGTGATGCAGATCTTCCGAATTGATTTACGTAGGGATGTGTTTTATGTAAATTATGTATTCTATCGGTAAGAACTCTGAGATGTGATTTGATAATTGTTCTAGGCGACGATGGTTCGTGACGTCTCAATCTTTGTGTTAGGGAGTCATGGCGCAGACCTTAGGTGAGTGGGTCCTTTCCTTTCTATCGTATATATATATGATTGATAGTTCCATAAACGGTTATAAATTGATTATTGCATATAATTACTGTGAATGCTTTGAAGTACTAATGTGAACTACGAATGACTTGATCCCTGTTTAGGGTACGTAGGCAGTCTAACAAGGCATTAGATGCAGCCATACAATAAATGAGACTAAATAATTGAGACAATAGCCTTGTTTAAGGAATTGAGCAATGTGAGGGACATTGGTGGAAAATGTGAGATTTAACCTAATCAATGTGTGAAGAATAAAACATTTGAAGTAAGGAAACGTAAGTAATAATAATTAATTAAACTAGTGTCTAGTTGGGCTTATCACCGATAATTATTCCCGAAAATAAATAGTTCGGGAGTAGGGTGTTACAGCTTATGCATTTTTTTTACGCCATATTTTGTGTGTGTGTGTGTGTATATATATATATGTTTATGTATACAATTGAAAATGCTATAACATGTTTGAGTATCAGATTGCATCAGGGTTTATCTATATGTATATTACCTGCACATAATTATTGTGAACGCTTGAAGTGCAAAGGTGAACGCAGGACACCCAAGTAAGTTCAGGTGAGTTTATGGTATTAGTTGAAATGATGGAGTTATGGCATGACTACATGCATGTTTTAGGCAACCCCGACCTTGTCGTACATGTTGCAATGATAGGCAACTCCGACACTGTCATATGGATTGCCCATAAGTCGTACATGTTATATTGAGATGCATTGAGAGCTCATAAACTTGCACCCCAGTGTTAGTGCTCCCACCCGTGGCCAGGGCACAATCATTCACGTGATGTTCATCTCCCGCACCTTACGCTTACCTTGGATCCAAGGTAGGTGTACATACGACTTTAGGTGGTTCCGACTCATAGGTGACCCGCGATTATTCGCACAGTCTTCATGTGATTGTAGCACTTGAGCGTATTTATTTACACACAATCCTGTAGTACAAACCACTTTAGGTGGTTCCAACTCGTGTGCAGGTATACTTATTAAGCTATAAATTCAGTCGTACATGTCACAAGAGGTGACTCCGACTTATGAGCTAGCCTATGTAATGAGATATAAATAAGTCATACAAGTCATTATAGGTGACTGCGACTTATGAGTTAGCATATGTGATGAGATATGGATAAGTCGTACATGTCACTATAGGTGGCTCCAACTTATGAGCTAGCATTGATTGATGAGATATGGTTGTAGTCATACAGGTCACCATAGGTGACTCCGACTGGCGTGCTAGTATGGGTTATTAAGCACTTGATTATTTATATTGCTAATAAGATGCTGTGTGTGGTATACTTCTGGATTTAATGTTAGTATATTCTTGATTTCATGTTTATCCGTAGTATGATTTTCTGGGAGCTAAATAGGTGTTACGGTGAGGGATTATATCGTTTAGAAGGTCTTTATTAAAGCTTTATTTTCTGGCCACTCACTCTAGTTTTTATCCTTTCAGGTCTAGTAGCAGAGCTTTCGTATCGACGAGGATTTGTGGCAAGTTTTGGTATTGGAGATTTCTTTCGAGGGTATGATTCTTAATCCACTCTACTGTACTTACTTATGCTCTAACGTCACGTGTGAAATGGGTTCATTCCCGCTCACCAGTGCACTCTGGCTTTTTTTAGACACTCTTAGGTTTGAATTTATTCACATTTTTCCACATCATCATACTTTATGGCTTCGTCACCTTCCAAGTGTCAGCCAGCACAGCTCGATTCAGAGTCCTAGTGGACATTACGGGTCGGGGTGTGTCAAACATACCTTTTGGCAAGATTAAGAGTGAGTGAGAATGAGAGAAAGGAGTGAGTGAGAGAGTTAGAGGAGATAGTGAGAGAGAGATGAGAGAGTGAGAGAGAGAAGAGAGAGTGAGTGAGAGTGAAAGATACAGAAGAGAGAGAGAGGGAGAGAAGAGAGATTAAGTGAGAGGAGTGAGTGTGAGAGAGAGGGTTGGATTTGGGGAGAGGGAAAGAAATGAGAGGTAAGAAATAGAGAAAGACATTGAGAAAATTGTGAATGAGTCATTTTGGTTTTAATAACTGTATCACTTTGTGGGATGAAATATTGGTCGCGCAAAGTCTTAAAAAAATTTTAAAAAATAAAATTTCCCACATCCCATTTTTGGCGCCGGCTCAAATTTTTATTTGACCATGTGCGACGAAGTTTAAAATTTCATCGCACAACGTGACTATGCGCAAGGATGTGTGCTTTGTCGCGCAAGCAGTTTTTTTTACTAGAGTGATTATGCATTCTAGTGCGGGTTTAATCCCCTTCCGTCTAACAACTAATAATTTAGCATATTAACGCTATCATTTGTCAAAAAAAAAAATGTTTTCAAAGTTTTCAAGACGTTGTGAATGCCATTGTGATGAATAATCATTCATAATGGTAGGTATTGCACAATCAGGAGAAGATAATTTTCGACTATAGATGATGTGAAATATATGTTGAGGAGAGCTCATGAAAATAACTGTATGTCCCTCGAGGGCAAATGGTGTAGCTCAATGTTTGGCTGCGTTTTCTTTGTTGGCGTGAGTCAATGTACCACAGAGATTCAATATATTTAAAATTGATCTTTCTTTAGACATCGAGCATTGTTTTTATAGAAAACTTCATTTTAATCCCTAAATAAGATTGCTTTTTCAATAATACCGTATGTAAGATTAAAAACTAAAAATAGTCCTCCATGTCAGATTATAGTATTCCATGTCACATTTAATCATTTTTTAATAAATTTATTGCATTTTTAGTTTCCCTATTTACCCTTATTACTCTTTAAAACCAATTAGAGAAACAAATATATAATTAATTTTTCAAGAATGCTTAATTAACTAGATCCATAATTAACATGTTTGTTATAACATAAATCTCCATGTGTTATTCCAATCAAAGAACCCAGAAAACTTAGAAACCATGATCAAACAAAAAAAGCCATAAAACTTACAAACCAAAAATCTTGTTGTATTTGGAAGAAAGAAGAAAAAAGGGGCTTTTAGATGCCAAATTGAAGGTGAATCCAGAGATAAATGAAAAAAAAATACAAATTGAGAAAATAGAATGTGAAATCACAACTTAATTGACCGTACCAAATTAATCGGACATACACTATATAGTACCTAACCGACCATACCAAATGGATAAGACCTAATTGATAGTACCTAAATGATTAAGGTACATTCATATAGGTACCATGATTTAGGTGCATTCATATAGGTACCATGATTTAGGTGCATTCATATAGGTACCATGATTTAGGTGCATTCATATAAGTACCATGGTTTAGGTGCATTTGACTTGGTACTATGATTTATGTGCATTCGACTAGGTTATATGATTTAAGCACATTAGGACATGGTTTAAGTGTATTCGATTATGTAAAATATATTATTTGGCTATTTATATTTCCTCTATGCTTTGAATGGTGATAATGAATAATTTGAATTAGGTATTTGTTAATTCTTGTAACGTATCACTAATATTTTTTTGAATTATGTTTATCATTTTAGAAAGTCAAACAATAATCAATGCCAAAAAATATGGAGCAAATTAAAATCATATATTTAATAGGGGCATTATAGGAACCCAAAAAACGCATTAAATATTTCAAAACAAGAAAATATAAATTTTAATATTTATACTGACATGGAAATTTAGTCAAAGGACTATAATGAATATATAATCTAACATAAGGTTTTAATTGAATTTCAATCTTTATCAAGGATTAAAATGGAGAAACCCCTTGTTTTTAACGGTTCGAAGAATCGTCTGACATTATTCAAGATGTGTTTTTGCAAGATACATGTGTTGGGGACAGGTAAATCTCCCCTTGTTTTTTAGTTAATTCATGAATAAGCCTCCTTCATATTGCAGTTGTTCTTTATAAAAATAAAGTACTCTGTGTGTGTGTGTATCGTAGTGTTCTGGAAATTATATATTGCTCATAAGTACAAAATTTCAGACTTAGAAGCTTAAATTTCCTAGTTTATTGTAGTGTCTGGAAATTATATATATATACAAATTAATGTCATGCAAGTAGTGGATTGTTCTGGTGGTTAAGGTATTCTTCTTTAATCCACTATGTCACGGGTTCAAACTCTCTTCCTCATTTGAGTGTAGATTAGTATAGAATATCGATTGTATTAAATAAAGATATTTGAACCATGCATCCTCTTTCTTATTATTTGAATATCATCTACATTAAGATGAATAAACAATCTCCAAATTGAATAATTTTTTACAAAGATGATCTTTAAATGATAATAAAGAGAAATGAACAAATTTAACCGTGATGTTTATATATTAAAAATGTGATATTCATAAGTGGTGGACAAATAAGTTCTGTCATATGTTCTGAATCGCGGAATATTAATTTGATTGCACATGTACCAGATTTCTACAATGACTCGTTTGTACAAAAAAAAAAAGGGTTTTTGAACATTAGTCCTTGCAAAAGATTAAAATTTAAATAAAAAAACCTGATGCTAGATTAAATATTCAATTTAATCCCTTGAGTGTACTTTTATCAAAATTTACATTCAATTTTTCTTATTTAATGTGTATTTTTATTTAATCTCTCCATATTAAATTTTAATTTCATTAATATGTACATATTTAATTTTTTTTAATTAGAAATGAACGTAAATGAGAAAATATTAAAAAAAATTTGTGATACAAAAATATATAGATACACAAGTGTACAGAAATGATTGTGCCAAAATATATAAAATTGACTTTTTTTGTACCAAAATATTTGTACCTACATGATTGTACCGAAATATATTACAATGAACCTAAATGTATGTACTGAAATGTATTATATTGAATTAATGTACCTAAATGTCAATACCGAAATGTATGTACCAAAATGTACGAACCTAAATGTCAATACCGAAAATGTATGTACCTAAATATCAATACCAAAATGTATGTACCTAAATATATTTACCGAAATAATAATTGAATTAATGTACCTAAAAGTCAATACTCAAATGTGTGTATCAAAGTGTACGTAACGAAATGCATTATATTAAATCAATGTAACTACATGTTTGTACCGATAGATATACCAAAATATTCAAATGTATTAATGTACCTAAATGAAGAACATAAAAAATTGTTATCGGAATATATATTATAAAAAATTTAGTTGCCTAAATGTAGACATTAAAATATATTATGATGAATGAAATAAAAATTAAATGTAAATGTAATTAATACATTAAAATAAAAATAAAAAGATAAAATAAAACATCAAAATACAACTAATAAATGATATGATTAAATGTGCTAGGGACTAAAATTAGATTTTAATCTTACATATGGTTATAATCTAAAACTCATCTTTTTTAGGGATTAAAATGAAGTTTTCTAAAAAAAAATTGTTACATAAGTGTTCCTTATTTATCTCGAATGGTTAATTGTTGTGTTGCGATTGTGACAAGCATCAAAGATAAACCGAACCCAAAAATAAAGGGGAACAAGACTTAACCGATTCTAAGGTGTTTCCCATGTTAATTAGAGAACTTTCTTTATTGTCCTTTCAGTCGTCTTAACTTCCTTCTATTCTAGTTAAATGCACTGATAAAGCTCCTCTACAATTTCTGGGGAATATTTCCGTGATAAGGGAATGCATGCATGAACAATCTATGATGATGACATTATTGTTACACCGACCACCAGGTGTAAGGCTTTCTCTCGCACCCTTGTCTTCTTTAATTTGAGAAACTAACAGAAGATCAACCCTAACAATTTTGCTTGTGTAGGGAAATTTCTGGGCATAATTTCAGTTCATTTGATTTTCCTCTAGTGGAGTTTGCAATCCTCCTTTTGGTGGGAGCTCGATCGGGGCCGGGTGTAAGAAATCCACCACCAAACTTAATTATCGAGAGGTGCACTTAGGCTCAGCAGACTTTGAGCAAGCTCCTCTTCTTGTAAACCATTGATAATTGCTGATATTATTAGTATCTCTTAATCTTAAGACATGCTAGTGTAATTTTTTTGTTTGGGATTGTTTTTGGGTACTCAGTCCTATTGTGTAAGCAAAAAAGAAAAGCGCAAATGGTGAATTATCCAGGTACTTAAAAGTATTCATCTTCAATGCAGCTTTGCATGTCAAACCTTTCTCTTTTTATTGCAACTTAAAGTAATTAGTTAAAAAAAATTATAGCTTAAAGTTAGAATATTGTTTATAATATTAAAATAAAAAATTATCGCAATAAAGACAGCTAGAGGCGTCTTGATCTAAACACAAGATGTAGAATGTCACTTACAATAATAATACAGCCTTTCTCAAAATAATAATAAAATAATAATAATAGAGCATCAAAACTCGATTGTTTCACATTATATAGATGCGGATTGTGAAAGATGATATGACTCTGTTTCAATACACTAAACATCAACATAAGAGAGAGTGTGTGTGTCTTAAGGGCAATGAGTACATCAAACTTCCATCGATCCACGTCAACATGCTATGGTTGGAGAGCAATTTATTAAGTACTAAACAATATTATGTATTATAAGGCTTACACATGTCGATATTTTAGTGAAATTTGAGTGAATTCATTTTATTTAGTGTAGATATTTTTACTATCTATCTAATAAAATAGTATCATCAACATATATGAGTCTTCCATCGATCCACGTCAACATGCTATGGTTGGAGAGCAATTTATTAAGTACTAAACAATATTATGTATTATAAGGCTTACACATGTCGATATTTTAGTGAAATTTGAGTGAATTCATTTTATTTAGTGTAGATATTTTTACTATCTATCTAATAAAATAGTATCATCAACATATATGAGTCTCTTCTCTGATAAAAAAAAAAAAGAATATGATACAAATATATGAATAAAAATATCATTTTTATTTTATGCAATGTGTGGCATTTAAAAGAAGGGAAAAGATATATAGCCAGTGAGATGCTGCCAAATCAAATTTCAATTATATTATATGCCGAAAATGTCCACTCAGACCACTCTTTTCTGCAAAAAGATTAGAAAGAGAGAATAACCATAATAATAATTCCGACATCGCATTCTTTGGCATCTGTCTCCTCCTTCCACTCATTTTCATCTGTTACTTCATCCACAGTACATTATATACATACTCTCTCTCTCTCTCTCTCTCTCTCTCTCTCTCTCTCTCTCTCTCTCTCTCTCCCCATGAAAAGACCCTCCCAACTCCCTCCACAACAACCGCAGCATCAACAAACTAGCTATAACCAGCAAGCTAGTCACTCTCCTCTCTCCTGCCTTTCTCTCTGACTTATTCATTGTTGTTGGTTAGATGTAACTAGCTTCCAATAATAATATCCTTAACTGGAATTAACTTCCTTCCCAAAAAGCTTGAACTCTCCATTGCACAGATTAGTCGAACCTTGACTTGTTTATAATTAAAGAGGTTCTACTGTATTGAACTTTTGAAACCCCTCCAAAAATAGCCTCCCTTGCATACCATAGAGAGGAAGCCAAGCTATATGAGAGCTTGGTTAATTATTACTAAATGACATATTACTTCTCTTCTCAAGGTTGAAAAGGTATCAACAAATTTCACCTTCCAAGTGATAATAATTTTTTTAATAACAAATAATGTATTACATTAGGTGGTAAAATGTATAATTTCACATAATGTACGAGAAATTTGGACAAGAACAACTTGTATGGGAATGATCATGTCATGCAGCAGTACGACTATGTTTAACTCCTTGCTATATTCTTTCGTTTGGTTCTATATTACTTCTTTATCATTTTCTAATGAAATAATTTCATAATTACGAAAACATGGCATATCCAAAACGGTCTAGCTAGAATTCGATGTTGAGAATGAATCACATATTGATGGAATGATGAACCTTGTATGGGCTTATAAGAGCATTTCCAATGGAGATCTCTATTTAGGGACTCCCACCACCACATTTGAGTACTCATTTAAGGACTTAAAGGGAATCTTTGTGCCCCTAAAGGAATATTGCCTACAATGAGAGAGTCCTTATAGTGGACTCCGTAAATTTGAGGTTTTTACGATTTTATGTGATATTTTGATTATGTGCATATTTTTTGTTTATATTAACATTTTTTTAATTCATTTAACGTTGTGTTGTCGTAAAATATTTTTGTAGGGACTTTTTAATAGGGACCATTGATTTAGAATATGTTGTAAAGAAAAATTAAATAAATAAATAAAAGTATCTGCTTACTCTAGGACCCGCGCTTGCACCTGAAGCTATATGGGAGCTTGTATAATTGTTACTTAGTGACATTAGTTCTCTTCTCAACCTCTAAAAAGGTACCAATAAACTACACTTTTCTAGTGATAATTTTTTTTTAAATAATAACTAATATCTTATCATTAAATACTTCGGTCCAGTGATATTATTCTTCACTTGTAAGTGAGAAGTAGTAATAATAATAATAATCATAATAATGATAACGACGACGACGACGACGATGATGATGATGATGATGATGAAGGATTACATTAAGTGGTAGAATGTATCATTCACATATTGTACGAGAATCATTTGAACAAGAAAAACTTGTATGGGAATGATCATGTGATATTTTCTCTTCTCAAAGCATTACGATTGGAACCCCCAATTCTCTGGCAAATACAGCTCTTTTGATCATCTCTTCACATGTACATGCAGTAGCGTTTAAGTAATGCCCTTTGATTTCACCTATTTCAGCATGTGCTTTATAAATTGCTTTGGCACAAAATAAGAAACGGTCTATCCAACGCATAAATGGTTTGGAATTAACATTCTCATTTGAAAGGTACGCACCGATACATTTCACTTACCTAGTGATAATAATCTTTTTAATATTAAATAATGTATTA
Organism: Malus sylvestris; assembly: GCF_916048215.2. Classification (NCBI taxonomy): domain Eukaryota; kingdom Viridiplantae; phylum Streptophyta; class Magnoliopsida; order Rosales; family Rosaceae; genus Malus; species Malus sylvestris. Next base: position 12,268,699 of record NC_062266.1, on the reverse strand, counting down.
CATTAAGTGGTAAAATGTATCATTTCACATAGGTTGTGCTATCCACACACTTTTTTTTTTTTACTTCTTACACACCCTTTGTTAATTTTTTTTCTTTTGATCTTTTTTAATTCAGTTATTGACAGCCGCAAATTAAGATGGTGTGTAGAAAATAAAAAAGGGTGTGTGGATAGCACACCCTTTTCACATATTGTGCAAGAATCATTTGGATGGAAAAAAAAAACTTTGTATAGGAATTGTGGAGATATAAATTAACCACGTCCAATAGGAGAAGGACATGTGGACTTTCACCTTAATATGACGGTTTAGTCATTAACGTTGTGAGCAGACCACATGGTACCTCAAATGGCCTGACATTTGTCTGCCCTATAGGTATTGTGCCCCTAGGTCAGGGTGATATATCAATCCTGCCACCATGCCATACCCGACCCAAGGTGGCAAGAAGTCAACTCTTTGAAGTCTTCTTCTTTGGGTGTCCTACGCTACGACACAGTTATCTATCAGAGACCTCTGGAACTACTCGTGAGCTATCTATGGAGATTCATCTGCATCACATTACTAGAAAATAACAGTATGCCTAGTATAGCCGGCAACCTCCCTCCCAACTGCCTACGAGAGTTCACTTCTATAAATAGCCAAGTCCAACAAGAAAATTGGTAATTGCCACTTACTACTCAAAATTCTCTCTGACTTAGGCATTGGAGGCCCTTTGGCGGACATCCTCTCCCTTTTTCTCAAGTGTTAAGTTAATAGTATCTCTTATTTCGTAGGTGGAGTTTCGTCAATTCAACTTTGGACGAAATTTGTATCCACAAGCCTAATCATGTTGTGCAGCAGTACCATGCTGAATAGAGTGACACAACTTTCATTTTGCATAGCTGAGTGATACAACTAGGTACATACCCCATCTTCGAACTGGATTGTCGCCCAGCAATATCATATGGCATAAACAACGCCATACAAGTCGGCTTACTGGGGAAAAACTAGCTAGTTAATTCAGTCTTCCTCCTTGCTATACAACTTTCATTGTTGGCATTGTATAACTTCTTTATCATTCTCCAAGATAGCATTTTCTAATGAAATAATTTCAAAACTTATGAAAACATGGCATATTAAAAAAGGTCTAGAGTTTGAAACAGGTCGGTGCATCCATACATAACGTTCTTCTCTCTTTCTTTAAACCTTCCAATGGGTTACTGCGGAATTATGGTCAAAAGTAGCTGCAATGATTGAAATACACGGTAACATAGATAAATTTGTAGAAACTCTTCCCTTAATTGTTTGCCAAGGGTTTTTTCATCTCTTAAGGTCAAGATATACGGAGAAGACAGGATGAGTGGAATTCACTCTAGGCTAGCCGAGTCACTAAAGTCAAGCTTAGAAGTTTAGTACTTGTAAGCGGAAAGTTTTAGATTCAACTATCGTGAATGGACAATTTGATGTCAAATTATTATGATAGTGTGTGGTTTAACCGAGTCTCTACCCCTTTGTGTGTGTACACATACTATTGTATTAATAAAATTGAAAGTAATAAGGTAGTGTTGATAATGTAATTAAATTGCTAAGGGGGAGCAGAAATTTTCAAAGAAGTGGATTCATGTTCTTTTAGTTCGCTGAAAAATAAAAATAATTCAGAATTTTTTCGGACTTGAAAGATGCAATTAACAAAGACTAGGGCTAGACAAATATGGCCTTTGTGTTTCTTACTAGCCATTAAAGGGAAGGAACAACATATTTGATAGCTATACACGAGAGTGCTAGAATGAAAAAACCTAAAGTTTTGTCCTATAAATAACATTTTGGACCAAGTTTGCACAGGGGTATGAGGCAGCTAACATGTAGCTCCGCCCTTGTAAATTGCACCCGGAATATGTTGAGAAATTTTGAAAAGTGGAAGCCAAAATTTGGGCGCCTTAACGTTTAATCCTTTTTTTCGACATTTAGATCCATGCAAAGGAGTTCTACATATTACTAAAAGACTGTGTTGCTAGCTTTGATTAAGAGCATCAAATTTCTGTATACTTATGTTTATTTTTATTTCGTAATTCTAATTTGATTCGTTCAACTTAAAGATCATAATTTTTTTTCAGGAATTGTTATTGGCATTCCAAAAATCTCATTTTGCACTCCAAACTTTTTATAATTAGAAAGAAAAATACAATTATGAATAGTGTCGAATGTGTTTTTTGAGTGCTAATAACAGTTCTATTTTTTTTATAGAGACTTTTTTTAATTTTTAATTTTTTTTAATTTTTAATTTTTTTTATTTGTGTAGAACAAAAGGATCTATGTAGAGCCCCTTTCTAGTAGTGCCTTTTGTCTTTCTTAAATGTATGTGTTCATATTTGGTGCTGGTGGGTTTTACATTTTAGGGATTTTGTTTTGATTTAGGGTGGCGGGTTTACATCATTTACTGTGATGGGTTTATTTTCTTCTTCACCATTTTATTCCACTTTTTTTTTCACTTCCCGATTGATGGCTGGAAGAAGAAATGGACAAGGGTTTTTAACTTTTATTCTTTATTGCTTTTCAAGAATAACACAAGGAGATGGTAGATTTCACAATTAGGTAGAGAGATGAACTCTTGCGTTGATAAACGTTAATTTTGACTATAGCAGTACATAAACATGTCCTCTGTCATTTTTTTTTCTTACAATTAAAATGTAAAAAATCATGTAAGTGTTGCAAAACTAATTCTGAGAGTGGGTGAGAGAGAGGGACGGCAAAAAGAGAGAGAAGGGCTCATGTGTATGAGAATTGTATGTTCACCCTCTGACTTAGCACCTTTATTTATACTAATTATGATGACCTTTCTTGTCTTACAACTAATACAAAGCTTATGAGGAATTGATCTACAAATCCTATTAGGAATTCACTTTAAGTTTGCACATTCATATTCTTAAATAAACGCACTAATTACAACCCTCCCTTAAGTGTACAAATAAAGAAGTAGTTGCATAAAGTCTTCATGATTAGGATATGGAGGTTGTTGTTGTCAATCGTCCGTAGGTACAATAGTACTAACACGAGTCTCTTAGTATAGGTGCATATAAAAAAGAAATCTCACAAAACCTGGCTATGGCAAACTCAGTGGAACAAACTCATAGTCTAAGGAGAAATTGAGTTAATGCAGAATGTCGATGGTTCACATCTTTAGGATGATCATCAATGCAAACAAGGGTATGACCAGCCCAAAGTAGATGCCACATCAAAACCTTGTTAGTTTAGCATAAACCCAATGAGAAAAAATGCTGCTAATCGTAGAAAAAAAGAGAGTATATTAAGGTCATGTGAGTATACTTCAAGATACTTTCCCTGAGTTCGAGAAAACTCTCCAATTCCTTAAACAACCTTCTGAAAAAGTAAACTTCGACGTGACCTCGTGAAGAGGTCAGAAAGATTGTCTTGGGATTAAATCTACTTGACTTCGATCTCCTGATGCTCTTGTTGCTATGAGTGAAGAAAATTTTCGACACAATATGCTTGGGATTGCCTCCTTTGATGTATCATTTCTTTAACTAGTTGATACATGCAACGTTGTCTTATAGTTGTTGAAACACCAACGATGGAAGAAAAACCACATGAGGTTCTAATGTGATCAATCACACCCCTCGACCAAAAGCATTCACGCGATGCTTTTGCATGACTAGAATCTCAACATGATTCAAAAATGTAGAGCAACCAACTCTTGTTTGGTTGATCTCCAAGATATTACAATATCTCCAATGGTAAAGACATAACCTGTTTGAGGACATGCCTTGTGCAGGTTAGAATAACCAACGTCAGCGTAACTAACAAGGAGAACATCATTTTGAGGATCAGGGGTTGGATCCACTTGACGATGTGTAAGGATAGAATAAGCCTATATCCATAGTACCCTTAAGGTAACATAAGATGTCTTTAATACCTATCTAGTGTTTGTATGTAGGCACATTATTGTAACTTGCCAAAAGATTCACAGCGAATAAGATGTCTAGTCTAGTGCATTGAGTCAAGTATGGTGGAGGTTTAGTTTGGGTGCCAACCTTATCGTAGAGACGATGGTGAATTCTGCGAACTCGATGAGGGTGTGGAAAACCTTGGGTTGGTCTAAATTAGGTGTGATTCTCCAAGAATTTCTCAGAGTTTGATTATCAGAGACGATCACCATCACGAGATGACGGTGAGGCGTCATGGTGAACTGGTCTCTATGGCCCAGGGGAGTATCTAGATTTCTAGTGAATGAGATGAGGTGACTGTGACGGCTAGAGGTTAGGGACAACGTCAAACAACGTGACGTTCCAGTCGGGGCAGGTTTTGGGTGATCCGGCTCGCGGCTCGCAGCTCGAACGCAGGCGCAACTCTAAGTTACAACTTCTGCAATTTAGGGTTTTGAAATCCTTCTATTTTATTTTCTTTTCTTTTTCGATATACCCACACATATACACCAACATATAACATGCATATAGCATAGAACAATATCATAGTATTCATGACATAAAATAAATTGAAACCAAATAGATTAGGATTTAGCAAGGTTTCCTTTAGGATTATCTCCTTCTTACAGATATACTTTGTCCTGATAATGTCTAACTAACTTTGAAAGTGGGTGAGAGAGAGGGTGATAACGAAAGAGAGAATGGCTCAGGTGTATGAGAATTGTATATTCACCCCCTGGCCTTATACCTTATTTTATAATAATCATTATGGGACTTCTTGCTTTACAAGTAATAAAAAGCTTATGAAGATTTGATCTCCAAATCCTATTGGGATTCTACTTTAAGTTTATACAATCACATTCCTAAATAAACACACTAATTACAACATGAAGCTTTTTTTTGTCAAGTGTTAGAGTTACTAGGTTAAATTGTTAGTTGTTACAGGTAGGAGGTTGGAGAGAGGTTGGGATTGAACATGTACCAAGGAGCATATGCATCCTTACTTTTCGCCACTGCGTTAAAACGTCATCTGCCGGAAAAAACACTAAGTTAAGTAGTAGGTAAACTCATTAGTGATGTTCAAATAAATAAATAAATAATCTAGAGTAACTTGCATGCTTGTAAGTTAAAATACCCTAACATACATATCAATGAATAAAATCTCATATATTTTGTTGGTTATTATGGAACATTTTCCGTGCAAGTGATCATGTCATGTGTAATTATCAACATCCATATTAACCACATTGCAATTTGACTCAATCTGTTTTCTTTCTTTTTAATTTTTATTTTTGAAATTCTTGCCATGTATGTGAGGGGACATGATCTGGCTAACCATATTGCAATTTGCAGTGCACCCCATTTGGAGGTCAAAGACTGAAGGTGGTGTAATTGTAGTACTACTGATACGATAGTGGAAAGGCTGGTGCTGCTTTTTCGTGGTGATGTTAATGTTACATATACAAGGAAGAATTATATTTTTTGATTTTGCAAGCAAACCATACTTCCTAGACTTGGATATGGCATGCGCCAACAACAATTTTTTTCTGTCTTAGGGAATGATTTATGCACATTTTCTATTCACTCTCTTACTAACTATCGAGAATTAGAGTACAAATGGCGTGGATTCTCGTCATTGGTTACTGATTGTAGTAAATCAGAATCCAAACTTTATACAAAGTCGCCCTTGCTTGATTTTATATATATATATATATATATATATATATATATATGTATGTATGTATGTATGTATGTATGTATATATATGTATGTATGTATTTTGTTTTACTTAATTAGAATGGAGGAGAGGTTGCGTCGAACAGTTCAATAAACATTTTTTTTTACTTAAATCCAGACGAGTTACGTGACACCAGACGGAGAAAAGGGACATATAAGGTCAAGGCTACAGGTTGTGGCGGCGATAGGATAAAATGTGGAAGACCACTTATTCTTTCACTATGCCACTCAACAAGTTTTGTTTTTCTGTCAAGAAGCTATCTAACTAAGCATTTGGAGTATGGCGTGATGTTATATGTTTTTTAGGGTGTATAGTATTGATGGGTTATTGTAAAGGGGTGTGATATCCACACACCCCATTTTACTTCTCACACATCTTTTTAATTTTCGGCCGTCGGATCGGATGAATTGAAGAAAATCAACGGACATAAATTATCAAGGGGTGTGTGAGAAGTAAAATGGGGTGTGTGGAAAGCACACTCCTATTGTAAATACTTGTTTTCTTTTTTCTTAAAAAGGAGATTAGCTGGTGACGTCAGTCTATCTTTCTGGGAGCTGAGAAGACTTACAGGGACATTTTAGCCTCCCTATGGCCACCATCGTGCGATTCACCGGCGTCAAGAATCGAACCCAGAACATGATGTAAGGAATATGGGCCTGAAATTCGTCTTCAATCACTCTTACATGTTTTTTAGATATTTCCATTGTCGATTTGAGGGAATTCCATTACAAATTTTGATTCTTTGCGTCCTAGTAAATAGAGGGGAAGCCATAGATTGATTGCATTCCCTTTTTTTTCATTCTCATTATTGATAAGTAAACATGAGAGAAAATGTGCACAAGGTGATAAAGAGTGTAGAAATTTAAATTTATTTTCTTATATATAAACTCATCACTTTTTTTCGTTGATAAACTATAAGATAATTTAGACTGAGTGTATTTGTTACCACTTATGCTAACAGATATTTAAACTTGAGTGCAAAGAGAGACAAATAGAAAAAATGGGTTGTCACCATGAGGAGCAGCACATGACTAGGTGAGATACCAGTCCGGTTGGGAACCATCCAAAGTGAAGAAATATTGTTATTGAAATCAATTTCCATAAACTGAAGCAACCAGCACAAATGAAATATACATTTGGTGAAATTGCAATGAGAAAATGATCAGCGACTTCCATTCAGTTTACCGAAAGGAAGAGGAGCCGACATCTTTCATGATTTCTATATACAAGATTCAAAAGTGTAATTAGTAATCCTCCCAAAAAGATTACAGTTCGAAGCAATGAGAGAGAGAGAGAGAGGTGCAGTAAATGTGCTGAATTCCATGCAACAATCATGGCCCTTTCAATCAATTTCTAGAGTCTTTCAAATCTAATGATGATAAGATTGGATGGAGGCATCGGATATTTTGGCGGGTCCTCTTCGGTCTCCAAAGCTCGTCGTCACCCTCCTCATCCTTGTGTTTTTAATTTCTCAAAACATCGTCCCCACATCCTTCCTGCAGGTGAGACTCAACTATCCCCCACCAACTATTTGATCCAGAAAATTTTGTGTCGTCTCCTACTTTTTCCATGAAACTATCAAATGATCTATGGATTGCATTGTGGTTGTAATATCATTTAGAAATTCAAAAGAATTATGTATATATGTGTGTATATATATACATGCTCTATTTGTTGGTCACTATATATTACAAAATTTGGTAACATTTTGCTAGACTATTTGAAAAGTATGGCATAAACATTATGCTAGACTATTTGGTAAAAGAACACATATCTAAAAGGTAATGGATTAACTATGTGGGTTCCATCGAGTTTGTGTATGAAATACCTGGAAAGTAAAGTATCTCATTAACGTAGGAAGGTTGTTTATTCCATACTCAATTGCCAGTTCTTTACATCCCCATTCCTTCTAATTCCTCGTTCTTTGGTATTCCCATGCTATGTAAGTAAAACATATGCCCTAAATGGATCAGGAGACATTCATGAAACCAAGGGTCTTTTAAATCTCCTATAGTAAGTTTAGATATCTTATGAAGTTATTAGGTGGCTTTTGGCAGAGTTTAAACTCCCATTTTGTGTCATTATCGGAATTAGCCGACATGTGGTTCTGTTCTCGGAGTAGTTTGGTTTATTTTGGTTTAGCTTAGTTTAATTTAGTTTTCCTTAGTTTAGTTATGTTGGCTCGCCTAGCAAGTGTTGTGGCTAGGGCTGGGCACGGGCCGGGTTAGGCCCAAATTTGAAGGGGCTAGGGTGGGGCAAGTATTGAAATTTCTGAAGTTGGAACCAGGCATAACTCGGCCTGTTTGAGCCGGTCCACGAGTCCAACAGAAAGGAACGACGTCATTCAAGACGTCTTCCTCCAACGTCACGAAACCCAGATGCCCAGCGACAAGACTGTCGACCACGGACGACGACGCCTTCAACACTGTCTTTTCTAAGTCCGATGAATAAAGGCACGTCCCTCGCGCCATCATTGTCGCCATCTTCGTTGATTTACAGCCCACTGTCTTCTCTGATCTGGAGCCATGCACCATCTTCGTCCATCTGAGTGAGATTTCGATAAAATCAAAGGAGAGACTGAGAGCAGATTATGGTCAGAAATGGAGGGATTTGAAGAAGTTTGGCGCTGTTGGAATGGTTTCTGGCTTGCAGAGAGAGAGAGAAAAAAATGAGAGACGTATGAACTTGGTAGGTTTGGGTTTGGAATCAAAGAAGGGAGAGGGCTCAGGAAGCCTGGGAAGGTTTCGAAATGAGAGAGAAAGAGGGCCGAGAGGAAGTTGCCAATTCAATTTCCTTCATTCAATTTCATTTTGTATTATTATTGTAGAAATGGCCCAATTTCATTGTATTATTATTATAGGAATAGCGCCTTCCATTTATTCAAATACGTGGGTTTCTATTTTCTTAGCAGTGCCCATCCATTGCATTATAGAAACGGGTCGGTCCCAGGCCCTGTGGGTCTAAAGATTTGAACCGGGCCCGTCCCACCCTGCCCGGCCTCGTTTATTCTAAAAAAAATTGGACCCGCCCTGTACCCGCTCCGAACTGTGATTATCCACCCTTACCCACGAGTCCTCTACCCGTTTGCCCACCCCTAGTTGTGGCCGCACTGCAACGTTGGCTGGATATGGTTTTTGCATTGAGCGATGCGTTATGTGGTCTTGTCTACCTACGATGATTTTATGTGGCCTCGCTATTCGGCAATAACCTTTTGCAGTTGCCGATACAAATATGGTATACTTGTCGTCTTATGACAGTTTTGTGTGGGTGGCGTGTGAAGTTTTCGTACATGTGGTAGCCATCTAGGGATTTACTATTGTTGTCTTGTTTGTGCAAATTCACCTCCAGACATTTTCTTGGTCACTAGAGCTTTATACCCAATTGGCACGTATGTATTGTTTCAGATGACTCATGAAAGACCAATCTATCTTTGCTTGTAGGAAAAAAAAAAGTTATTGGGACGTAAGGAGGAACTTGTATAAATTTTATGGTAATAACCATTAACTAATAACTAATGTATAATACTTTCCCATTTTCAGTAAGAAGGAAAGTCATCATTTCTCACTAACTTGACATCATTTTACAATACAAGCGTTATAGTTTGAATTTTTCATTCTCTTTATCTAGAAAAAACAAAAAAAACAAATTTAGTGACGAGAGAGAGAGAGAGAGAGAGAGAGAGAGAGAGAGAGAGAGAGAGGGGAGGGCTGACGAAGGTGGTGGACTTAAGTTTTGTAATAGGAGACGCACTGGTGAATGTGCTGGACTTCGAAAGTGTGAAGCTTGATTAGAGCGATAGGGCTTCTTGATCCTCTTGTTTGCTATTCAAGTAGTCGTTCTCCTTCGCAATCTTCACCTTACTTTCTACTCCTTTGTCGTTGGAAAAAAGTGTCATGGATATTGTTATCGTTGATATGTCACCGATATTTGATAGATTTTATTGATATGACGTCAATATTTGATATCGATACTAAATTTTGTTAATACGAAATCGATATTCAGTGCAAATTTCGTTGTTCACGTCGTTCGAATGGCTTCTATTTGTAGCGGGTCCCTTCCTTGTGTTTGAAATGAAATGCCAAACTGTTCCCACAATCAAGCCCAATGTACTAAATCGAGCCCAAAGTAAATACAATGTCCTGCCCTTAATGAAGGCCCAACTTCTATAGTCAAAAGAAGAAACCACAAAGCAAAAGAAAATAATTGTTTTTTTTTTAAAAAAAAAAAAGGAAAATTCGTTGGCGAATATTCTAGAGCAAATGGAATTAGGGTTTGCTTGTCAGCTACTGTATATATAAAGCCTCCTACCCTCGGCTCTTCGGTATCGCAGCACCTCCATACTCAGAAGTACAACTACTACTGTTCATTTGAATTTCATCATCCCAAAAATGGAGCAAACTTTCATCATGATCAAGCCTGATGGTGTCCAAAGGGGCCTGGTAAATTTCTTCTAAATGCTTATATATTTTCTTGTCTTGTTATTTAAATTTTGTAGCTTCACTGCAAACTAGTGAGAATCTGATGTGGGTTTTATTGGGTTTTCGTAAATGCATGGTTTTGTATATGAATTTCATTGAAAGTGTTACGGTTATGGTGTTTGGATGGTGGGAAAATTTGGGAAGGGAAAATATGGGGTTTCTGGTGGGGTGATTGAAGAACCAGTGAAATTGGATGAATCTGTGTTGGGGCTGCAAGTTTCTATTTACCTGCTTGGATTTTATCATTTGGAGTAATTATTTCACTTCAATTTTATGAGCTTTTAATTAATTGAATTTTTTTTAAGAGGTTTATGTTTGTTCTAGGTTGGTGACATCATTAGCAGGTTTGAGAAGAAGGGCTTCTATTTGAAAGGTAATTCTCAATGATAGATTGATCTTGTAATATTTTATGAATTGTGATAAATTTAATTTGTTTCAAATGTATTCTGACGAAAGACATGGCACAAAACCGAGGTTCTATGATTCATATAGGCGACCCCACTTAGTTGATAATGCTTTTTCGTTGCTGCATTTAGCACATGCCTTTGTTTCATAATGATTATCAACTCAACAAATTACTAGCTAAATTTACCCCGGCTAGAACTTGGTTGAATTTGCCTTTACTTTTTCACTGTTTATCTTTGAACATTGGAGAAAAAATCCCAAATTTAAAGTAATATTAACAAAAGTTTGAGTCTTCTTATACTACTAGTCATTTAGATTCTATCTGGTACTCTGCTAATATGCTTGTGCAAGTCATGTGAGTCGCATTCTAGATTTGTTTAGGGTGCGTAGCTTGTAATTTATGCTAAGTTTTTTGCTGAATATGTTCAGGTATGAAGTTCATCAATGTGGATCGTCCTTTTGCTGAGAAGCACTACGAGGACTTGTCTGCAAAGCCCTTCTTCAGTGGATTGGTTGATTACATTATCTCTGGTCCCGTTGTTGCTATGATCTGGGAGGGTAAGAATGTTATTCTTACCGGCCGAAAGATCATTGGTGCCACCAACCCAGCAGAATCTGCCCCCGGAACCATCCGTGGTGATTATGCAATTGAGATTGGCAGGTAATTTGATGGTCTGAATTATGGTGAACATAAATATTCTAGTCTTTCCAGGTTTTGTGTAGTTTGATTGCATCTCATGTGATCAGTTTAAAATTTTAAGAACCCTCGATTTCTTATGCATTTGTTGTGCGATGGTAGTTTGACTCGACGAAATTTTATTGGCTGACAGGAACATCATTCATGGAAGTGACTCAGCCGAGGGTGCAAGGAAGGAGATTGCACTGTGGTTCCCCGACGGCCCTGCAAACTGGCAGAGCAGCGTTCACCACTGGATCTATGAGTAAGGGATGTCCGATTAATCCACCGGCTGCCGTCTCTCGTCGTATTTTACTTTCCGGACTAGTCTTCTAATGAACTTATTACGTTTTGACTTATATTTTGAGTGTGGCAATACCCATTTCTTCGGAACCTTGGGATGCCAGAGAGGTGTAAGGTTATTGTAGTGGTTGCTAAGAACTGCTGGGTTTACCAGTGCCCTTTCAAATCAAGCTTCATATTTGAGTGTTTATTTTGTGCGTTGGTTGAATTCTTTCTAAAGTTTTACTCGTCATAAACTTATGTGGATGGAGGGATTTATAATCTGAGTTCCCAGAAATAATAAAATTACTCTGAATGACACTACCCGTTGCCGCTTAATCTGCCACTGCTACCGCTGTGGCCACCGGCTCTGCTCCTTATCATCGTCGTCACCACCACCATTGTCAAAACCCGCTGCCGCCACCTTTATGATCGACCACCACTCCACCCCTAGCGCCAACCTCACCTTCATTGTCGTCTTACAACCTTGCCTGGGTCATCGAGGCCATTATACTTTTATATCAGGCAATGAGTGGTGATGACGTTGTAGCTCTCAATTAGACAACGTTGTAACTCAATTGCTTGACAACACCCCAATCCCAAAATAGTTTGAAAAGCAATATAAGCAAAATTATTTTATTTGGAATTCCAAAACAAAAGAATTTCCTCTTGTCGTTCGAAAATGGTACTTCGCTACGGTTGCGAAAAATAGGTCACTGATTCTCCTCTTCCTAACAACTAATTATTTAACACTTAAAATAAAATTTATCTCGTCAAACACTAATGGTTCCCTCCAATCCAAATAGTTTGCGATTAAGGAGTTTTGCCGTGTTAATGTTTTTGGTAGTCATTTCATTTGTCAGAGGTATCGAGAATCCACTAGGGATTTGTTTGATGCGTTGTAAAAGTTTAACGTGTTGCGTGTAAGAACATCTAACCTTGGCATAAAGTAGTTTCTGATTTTTTTTAGGACACGTAGAGATTGTTGTTTTCTTTGCCAAGGTATTGGCTGCCAACGGATGATTAGTGAGGCATCACTTTCAGTTACCCAAAAATCCCCCCCTTTCTATTTTATTGGTATACGAAAGGAATAGCATTCTCCTTCGCTTAAAGTAAAAATACATTATTTCCTATATTTTATGGCGAGGTCTAATCATCATACACAGTGTAAAAGCTAAAAAAAACTCGAAATACATTATTTCTTATATCCTGTATTCTCACGTTTCTCCTCTGTCATCTCAAAGGTTAATATGCCATGAGTTGCAAAGAGGTTGGTTTCTTTTCCAAGCTTGGCAATGGACCGAGTAGTGAGGCATCTCTTTCAATTACCCATATTCTCTTCACTCATAAGGGGGAATATTTCTTGTACGATAGTGCTACTTACATTTATTTTTATCTCTAACACATCCTGTTAATTTATTGTCATTGATCTCCTTCAATTTATTCGATCCGACGATTGAAAATTGAGAGGACAACTTAAAAGAAGAAAATGAATGTGTAGATGGTCTACCCTTTCTGTTATCCATTGACAACGAGGTCTCATCATCTTACTAGTTTGATAAAATGTCATTTCAAAGGGTTGGGAATGTTTTCTTTACGCATTAACGGTCAAGCGATAACCAGTTAACAAGGTAATACGATGCCAAGCATTCATTTTTGCATACCCCACAATGTAATCTCATTTTTCAAGTCCTTATTCAAAGCTCATTCCTCCAATAATTCGGCCAAGTTGGAAAGTTTCATAGGTTATAAGAGTGCCTGTCCATTTATACGGTCATACGTAGACATTTTCCCATTTATATGTATTTTTCAAGGAATACCTAAAAGATAAACGCTTCGGTTCAAAGCTAGGTCCAACCATTTTCGCAAACTTCGTTTTGAGTCAATTTGCGCAATGAAATAGGAACAGTTTGGACCAATCGGCAAATGAAGACTTCCTTTCGTACAAGGACATTTTCCACAGGTATTTTGGAAAACAAGACCAACTCTACATATTTCCGAACGACAACAATTCTATATCTTCAAACGGGGCTTTCAAGTCCCCCTGCAACTGATGACCATCATCAGTTATCAAACAATAATATTCCAGAAAGCAATCAAACGTTAAAAATCCAAACAGAATCCCATTCGACATTCCCAGACGCAGTACCAAACATACCTCTATCTATGTATTTAACATCCCGTCGGCCATGGGCGTACTGAGAAGGATGCTCCGGTCTTACTCCACATGTACGAGATTTATACTCTGCATTTCAAACCTGAATCACATCGCGCTTGTTCCAGCCTCTTGACTCAAGAAACTAAAAACCAAAACCCTTTCCAAGAACCATTGACAATATGCTGACTTGCTGCAAGAAAATTTCGGGAGCATCGTGTCATGTACAAACACCGTCTAGTTAGAAATAACAGTGCTGCCGATGATTATGTAACTAGTTGTGATAGACTATTACATAGACTCTATGACAAGCTTCTACACTATCGGGAAAGAAGGCCATATGAGGGCAACTCTTCCAGCCGTGTTACATCTTCAAGCAGAAGTTCTTTTTCCAACTGCCGGCGTGTGGCCTTCATCACTGTCTGTTAAGAACACAACAGAACAAGGACAAAATATTAGCACAAGAAACTAACAAACCAAACGTGTGAAACATAATAGACTTCGCCCCACCCAAAATTCTCTATCCACCTCAACATAGAAGTGTGAAACTTCTACAAGGAGCAATCTGTAACCAGAACACCGCTTTTATATACAAAATTCACCCCAAGACTCGGGACACACGATGACTGATGAGGTTTTCAGTTACCCACACGTTAATGTCATTACTTTCACAGCATTTGGGAAACTACAGTTGACTAGAAGGTTATAAAATATATAAAAGGATTGGCCACAAATGCAGATAAATGGAGGACTTCTTGAGAAATACGTACATTGAAATCCATATAGGATGCACGCATAGAAAGCCACTGATGGTCCATTAGCTTGAATGTGATGCAATAGATAAGATCAAATGCTGATTCATTTTCTGTCAAACGAAAAGAAAAAACATTATTACATTGAACAAAATACATGAAACAGCACATTCAAGCTGAAATTACCTGCAAGAAACTTCAAGAAAGTAGCTCCCACCAGTGTTCGTGGTTTGACTGCACATAAACAACACTGTCAACTGACAAAAAAACGTATAAAATAAACACAAAAGCTATTATCTAGAAGAATATTCACTACCGCTATACTTCCTATTCCTCAAAGGTTTTGCGTTAATCAACTTACAATTACATCCATCACTAATAATTGGGGCAAACTTCACATAGCATTTAACTAAACCCTAAACCCTAATGCTTTGTTCTCAATTTAGGTATTGTTAGCATTCTAGCAAGTTCTTACAGTGACCATGTACAAACCAATACCACGAAATACATTTGAATGCTCAAAACTTTAATTGACAAGTCAGCTACAATGCACTCAAAAGAACAAGAAATCAATTTTTTTAGGGAGTATAGTGCACTGTAGCTGATTTAACAACTCAAAATGTACAGAAAATCACAATATTACAAATAATTTTTATTGTCAGGAAATGCAAATATTCCTGAAAACTATAAGAATGTAAATGAACAAGAAAGAACAAGAAGAAATACCAACCAGCTTCGAGATCGAGCATTTGAATGAGCATGAATGTGATATTCACACCGGCAACTGCAAATGGGTACTCCCACACTGACCTATCACCTTCTTGCTTTCGAAGAAGATCCTGGAAAGATTTCTACAATGAAAGTATTTACTTTCAATGAGACACAAGTAGCTTATAAGATAGACCTATTGTAGTTCCCTATTGGGCAGCAACTTTCCGATAACCAAAAAGAACTTACACCACGCATGCAAGAATAGCCAAATAGAGATGCATATTACTGCGTACTCACACCCACAGAGGAATGATGCCGGACAAAGGAAGCAAAAGATGTGGTAGCTTATAAATGGTGAGAGCATTTTTTGTCCCAAGCACAACAGAAATAAACCCAGAAGTACATAAGATAACGCAAGGGAAAAATGCACAGGAACTTAAGGCAACACTTCACAATTTATCAGCCACTGCATGTATATTGTCCATGGTATATGAAAATAAATTTGTATTTAAGTTACTTTGACTTCTGTCTCTTATGATTTCAAGACAACATACATATATGTTTTTACATATGTCAAGTATGGGATGTGTGGCAGTTCTTAATGCTGTTGATCACATTGACTTCACCAAATGGTCGGAGTGATCAATAGCATTGTGATGTTAAATCTGGCAGGTGAAACTGTATGGTGTACATAAATGTGTATACCAGAGCGAGAATGGGAGAGGGAGAGGGAGAGGGAGAGGGAGAGGGAGAGGGAGAGGGAGAGGGAGAGGGAGAGGGAGAGATAGAGAGAGAGAGGTCATACAGGGAAACTCCTAGCAAAGAACAACAAATTCTCCAATGAAATAAAACCACCACCCCTGAAGAAAATTCAACTAACAGTTAGTAACGAAAGAAGTAAAAAGAGAAACGAAAAAGCTAGCAACAAATGAGGCGTCCAAATGACGATGGAGATATTAGAATTACCTAAAGTCTGTAGATGGATCTTTCCCTTGCCAACCCATTTCTTTCCATTGCTCAGATATTAGACCACAAAGTTCTTCTTCAGGAAAGGCAGCACTCCACAAGGCCCTCAAAGCTTCCTAGAGTAAACCAGAGAAGTAGATCTAAGTATGTTGCTGAACTATGTGCACAAATTCAGAATGAAAAATTCATGCAAATCCTCCCCAAACACAATTAGGTTTACTGTAACTGGAATCTGTGGACTAATATATACCTGATGCTCAGGAACTGAACTGTCGTAGGAAACATCTATACGGCTCTGTAGTCTAATCAGGCATTCCTCCTGACAAAACCAAGGCATACATAATCAACACATTCCTCCCAAGAAAAATAAACACAGAAATCTAGAGAGGTTAAAATTATAATTCAGCACTATGCATAACTAGTCCATGTGCGATAAACAAACAGGAGCATAAAAAGGAGTCAAAAATGGGAAACTGGAAGTATTGCACTCAGGAGATTTCAGTATTTAAGTAAACCACTGGAGAAAGAACAAGAATTCCCCTTGCGGAAGTGAAAACTAAGCACTTAAAGACAACACTGGCACATATAATGGACAAACACAGTTTATACAATTGCAAGCATGTTACCTGGACAGGGGTTAAATCAAAGGAAGGACGAGGATCACTCTCTCTTCTCTGTGCACACACACAAGAAAGACCTCGGCCGAGCCATGCTGCTGATCCTGCTACAACTTCCGCTGTAACAAAATAAAACTCCCAATTATTAAGAACATGGTTTTCCAAATCCTCAAAGGAAAGCTGTATGACTATGAACTGCAAAATGATTACATAAAAGCTGTATGTACTATACAAACAATGTGCAATAACCGACAATGGTTTGTAAGATTTCTCGAAGATGAAAGATGTTAAGATCCGTAAGTGTTTCATTCAAGCCACCACCATAGATTTCGCATAATGGAGCAGCAAAACTCGTAGATTTCGCACAGTGGAGCAGCTAAACTGCTGCAATTATAATAAACTACGCAACCTACTTTAAAGATAGTAGAGCCCCCACATTTCATAGTAAAAGGAAGTTCAAAGAAACAAGCCCAACGACCTATAAAAGTGAAAGTGCAAAATAATAAATAGCTAATTAAAGTAAATTCAAATAAAATATGAACACAGACAATTAAAGTTCCACAGTCAAAATTGATAAAATAAACATGTAGCTCTTTTCTTCAATTTTTGCATACATTTTGCCATCACTTTCAGCTAGAAAGCTCCAAATAATCGAAAATCCAAGTCCGAATACAAATTTACACCAATTGTTCAAAATAAAGGTGAAATCAACTAAAATAAGCATTCAGAAATCGAAAATGTGACGAATCAAAGTTTCAATCGAACAAAAATTTGCATATAAAATTTGCATATAAAATTAGACATGAAAATCTAATTGACTCACGCACCAAAGCAATCTATAATATCGGAGAACATCAAATTATTGATAATTTAAGCAATACTACGAGCTCAATCATTCTCAATAGCAGATCTAAGCTCCGAAAAATATTCTTAAAAAATGGTGAAATGCTGAAGGAGAGAGAGGGAGAGAGGGAGAGAGAGAGAGAGAGAGAGAGAGAGAGAGAGAGAGAGAGAGAAAGTTCGCTTTCTAAGAGAGAGAGAGAGAGAGAGAGAGAGAGAGAGAGAGAGAGAGAGAAAGTTCGCTTTCTAAGAGAGAGAGAGAGAGAGAGAGAATAGGAAAGCAAACATAAATAGAAAAAAAGCGAAGAAAAATAGAAGAGAGAAAAAAAGTTGACTACCAGAAGTTGAATGGCAGGTGTTGCCGCCGCGATCGAGACCTTGAGAAATCCTCCGAACGGCGACGAATGATCCTCCTCCTCTATCGTCCATGGTACTCATCTAGTACACCATAACCTCAATCCAAAATCCGCAATCAGATCAATCACCACAGGTCCTAGGGCTTTTCCCTCTCTCGCTATCGCCAGAAAATTGAGCGAACCGGAAATGCGGCGCGAACCGGCACTGGACCGCCGAAATGGAAGAAGGAGGAGGAGTTTCTGGTTCCTCGCTGGTGAAAGACGAAGGAGCTTGATCGGAGTCGGAAGTGAAGAAGAAGAGGAGCGAAAGAGAAGGAGGCGTAGGCGTAGGCGGAGAGGAGAGAGAGAGAGAGAAAGAAGTGGTTCTTGGAGGAATGGGAGAGAATCTTGAGAGGAAAGCTAGGGTTTCTGGAAGATCTGGGAGTCGGATTACATCGAAAAGTCGGTTACGAAGCTTTCTCTATTCTGCTCTCTCCCACTCTCCCTCTTTCCTGTATATGGAGTTGTGAGCATATGTGGTGTGATGGCTCTGGCGTCGTTTTGTTTGTTTGGAGAGAGAAAGATAGAGGAATCGGAGGTTACAAAATGAGCATTGGAAATATTAGTTACTTCTTTTGAATTTAAAAACATAATTATGATTAATTAATTAGGTAAAGCTCTCGGTATCTCTCTCTCTGTCTCCGTCTTATATTCTTGAAATCGGAAATATTGATAAGAAAAAAGAAACGGGGGATGATATCTGAGGGCGACAGGGTGGCTAAATATTTATGGGTAATGTAGTGTTGATTAACGTTTTTTATTCGTTACGTATTATTTGATTTACAAATTTATTTTTTTAATATTATTTAATATATATTCCTACAGAACAAAAGTA
Organism: Malus sylvestris; assembly: GCF_916048215.2. Lineage (NCBI taxonomy): Eukaryota > Viridiplantae > Streptophyta > Magnoliopsida > Rosales > Rosaceae > Malus > Malus sylvestris. The sequence continues at coordinate 12,249,932 of NC_062266.1, read as the reverse complement.
AATATTTGTAGGACTATGTTTTTTTTAGAACTGGAATAAGACGACGGAATATAAATACCTTAGAAATCTAATCATGGGCTCAAAAGCTCTTATCAAATTTAGTTGCACACACGGACCAACAATGCCACTACCTTGTGTTTTCCATAGGTAGGTGAATTCGACCGACTTCCCTGAGATTGATCATTCTTGGTCAGATATGGAAGACCTTACAAAAGCAATGAACTTCGAAAAGCCATTTCCAACTCTGGTGAGGAGTGAGGTTGATACAGAAAGCTATATCAATAATCTCACGACAACATGGACCAAGAATCATGAACATCGATTCTGTAATTTTCGCTTTTTGGTTTGTTGGGAACTCTTTGAGGAGAACATTCATGGTTGTGGTCACTCTTTTTTTTAGGATGAGGCCTCGATACAATTAGAAGTGAACTGTCTAATTTTTAAACCTTAGATTATTGTATCTTCTGATGTTTAACTACTCTTCAAATCATTCTTGACTTCTATAAAACCAACTTACGCTAGCAAGTTAGTAGTTCTAGGCTTGTCATTCAATTTTCATTTAGATATAGCTTTCTTCAAGTTTATCATTGTGTTTATGTTTGAATTATTTTAGTTTTTCGTCCCTTTTTTTTTATCATTGCTTTCGTTATTCCAAGCTTATTATCTAATTTTCTTGGTGAGTACTTGTTTTCTAGCTTTTTTAGATCCTCACGTGTAGTAAATTTTTAAGGATAACAAATGAACAACATAAATTGGCCAACATAAATTGAGTAACGTGAAACATGTGTAATTGTTTAGCTTCACACATGACAATTTGGCTATGATACTATGAAAGAAGTTTGGCTTATTAAAAAGTGAGGAAATATCACATGGGGTGTAGCCAAGCATGGTACCACGGCATGATGGATCGAATTCATTTCTGAAGAGTCCCTACCAGCCTAACATCATTTGGTACATTGATTATCAAATCTAAAGGTCCACAGGCATCGCATGGGTCTCCAACAAGTTTATGTGCTACTTTATGTAGTGGGTGGTGCGTTAACAAGTAGCGTGTTTGAAAGTGTGTTTAAAATTATTGAAATTTTTTTTTATGAAAATATTTTTAGAATTAATTAATTCTAGTAAAAAAATATTTGAAGTGCTTTCTACAAGATAATTCTTTTAAAATGTACTTCAAGTGTTTTTGGTACTTAAAAACATATTTTTTTTTGTCAAATGATAGATTTTGTTAGATTAGTGTTCGAACCCACGTCGTAATGCAAATGATCAACTGATTTCCATCACTGTGGTAAAGGACTAAAAATATTTTCAATCATTTTAAAAGCACTTCCGAACGAATTCATATAACTATTATATTGTTAAGTTTTATATTTATTGACATGTGCTTTCTGAAAAAGACTAATTACATGACGAAGAACGCAAAACTAATTATTAAACTAAATCTACACTACCGTTTCAACTAAATTTTTTTATTAGATGGTGTGCGTGCACTGCGTGGTGAGAAAACAAAACTAATCTGAATCATATACATAGAAAACTGAACGAGATATTTGAAGACATCAATCAAGATTCTAACAATAACATTTGAAAAATAATTAATATATGGGATTTGCTTAATTAAAAATTAATATATTTTAATTTACACTTGGGAAAGGAATATGATTAACCTTGAAAGCTGTGGATTAAAAGAGGAAGACCGTAACCATTAGAGCAATTTACCATTTGCTCATTAGTCCGCAAGTGGTGGGTTACATGATAGATAGGGTCCTTCTTCTTCCACTTATTGCTTTTCGAGTTTAACATTGCACTGATACTATATTGCTTGTAATAGAAAAACATTTACCTCTCTCAGTGGTTGGGGACGAATTCCACACTCGTATTTCACACGGCGTGTTCTGAGTTTGATTCATATGGTAAATCACACGATGATGGTCAGGAGAAGGCTGAAATGTCTCTGTATTCTTCCTGACCTCCGGAAAGGTAAACTGTCGTGGCGAAGACATAAACTGGGATTAAAAAAAAAAAAAAAACAAACAAACACACCACATGCACATGTTTTTTGTTTGATCACATGCATATTTTGTAGATATTATACTCTAAAATATAGTCTCACCGTTCACAAATATTACAACACATCGATTATAATATTACATGACGATATATGCAAATATCATCGTAAAATCTTTTTCAAGTATTCGGCTTCTGATAATATGCAATATCATCGTGGGTTGCTTCTTCTTGAGAATAAAGGTGGAAGAGATAAAGCAAGTGGGTGCAATCCTTTGTGCGTGCACGCGTCCCTGTATGCATCCCCACTCCATCACACTAAAGATAAAAGGTATGAAAAAGTTTTATACTTTTTTCTCCACTTTCTTCCATTGGATACTTGGAGTATAAGTAAATTCTCTATAGTGTTCAAACATTGCATTCCTTCGTTAGATTACATGACACTTGGCGCACAATGATCGTACGTGTAGAGCAATGCAAAGCTGGATTCTCATAGATTTTTCCATATACTCGAGCACGAGCCAGTACAATACATATAATAATATAACTAGAGAGAAGTTTCTCTTTTTTACATATGTTCCTCCATTTATATTATTTTTGAAGTCAAAAAATAATTCAAAAAATCATGGAGCTGACACATAGATTATTTTCTAAGAAAGACAATACTGTTCCTATTAAATAAGGGGGCGAGCAGCTTCATTCACCACGCGCTGCTGAAGTAAAGCAGACAGAGATCAATGACTGCTCAAGACATTCATGCCCTTAGGAAAAGTCAAAGGTATTTATGATAAAATAATTCTTTATTCTTATCATAAATACATTCCTAATAAAAAAAACATCTTTCAAGTAAGTTATCCTAATTCTATTTATTTAGAATATTTAACTAATTACTTTATAATATTTATTTACCCAAATATATTGAAATATTCTCATCTAAAATACCACATAGGGCCCGCCACCTCTAAATCCTAGAGGCCGGCCCATCTCTTCCATCTCTCCAATAAATAAACCATTTATCTTTAAAATTCAGTAAGCTTTAGCTACCTCTAAAGTGGATTTTTGCTACCCACAAACACTCAAAAACATTCTTTTCAGAATTCTAACTTTGGCATCGGAAATTCTTCGAATAAAGCTCCCTATTTATCGTGGACACATGAGGTTTTTGATCTTAACCTTAAGTGTTATTATTTTGCAAGTACAGATTCATCAATCAAAATAAGGCGGAAATTTGCATTCACATTATGATATTGTGATGTACCACTGCACCAGTCCGTGTTTGAATACATTGAAAAATTTCTAATGTACTCTCTCCACAATCCACATCACTTTGCTGAAAACAAGAATCCTATGAAATTTGCCATCCGATCGTGTGAGCTCTGACGATTATGATGATTTTTAATGGAAATTGACATTGACTTTTCAATTAACAAAGGCATATATGGAGCTTTGGTTTTATTGATCAGTCGTGTTATGCCCGCCATTACCTGTAGGGAAAAGTAGGTCTTTTGAATTAAAGGCCTTTTAGGGTTTTAGCATTGTCGGCCACAAGGAAGGGTGGTAGGGATTTCGGGTTGAAAACTTTCAGGCCTCGTGAGAATCTCTGATTCATGTTTCATCCATTTGCTAACTACCACCGTGGCGGTTTAAATAAGAAGATATTGAAATAAAGAAAGACTTGGAGGGAAGATATTCTATATGTTTTTTTTATTATTTTAACAAATGATATATCTACGGTAAGAGAAAAGGGGTTGAGGGTTGATGGTTGTGCTTAGCTTCATAATGAACTAGCAATAATGTTGTTCAAATTCTTTTGACAAGAATTAAACTTAAAACATCTCATTTATAATTAAAAAAAAAATACCACTAGAACATAATAATACTAACTGGCAAAAGATCCTATATGTTATTTTCGAAAGCTAGAGCAGCTGCCATGCCAAGACCGCGTAAGAACCTCACCAACTTGGACCGTCATATCTGAGGTTGGGGAAAGGAGGAGAGATTGACCAATATTACTAATTTATTAGTGTTGCAAGAAAATGGGAGTGGATGACGAAATGTGAGTAGGATGGACAATGGTTATCGCAGACGGATAATCGCGGTTATTTACCTATAACCGTTTATATTCATACTCGCATAACCGTTTACCTGTTGGGTAATTGCATAAACGGTTATACTCATACCCATAACCATTTATAAACGGTTAACCATACCCGTAACCGTGTACCCATTTAATCATAACTATTTACCCATTTAACCATAACCATTTACCCGTTTACCCATTTATCCTTTTTTTACCCATCCATTTTTTTCACCCATCTACATGTTTTTTTTTAACAACTTAAAAATTACAAAAGAAAAATTTGTCATAATTTTCGTTTTCTGACAATTAAACACCGTTATAGGTACATTTTAGCATGCATTTCCCTATCGTAATCATTTAAGTCCTTATACAATTCCAATAATTGAAATAATAATTTACAAACGATATTTTTTTGCTACACCCTATCAAATCTTTAATTATAATCCATATGATTACAAAGTAAAACTTCTAAAAACAAAAAGTAGTCATTATCTTGAATACTAGATGATTCAAAGCTACAAAATAACGTCAATTAACCTTGTCAGTTGTAACTTTATGGTAAAGTTAAAGAAACTAAAAGCTTCTTTCTTAACTTGAACATAACCAAATTCCAAAAGTACAGAATATCAATTGGTTCACAATCTTCCACATTTTTCAAATATTCCACAAGCACTTTTTGCCCATCGACATTTTCTCCTCCAAATAATCAAAACCAACAAAAATTCATCTCAGGTTCTTTCAATTCCAACTTCATGGCAGCAAAAAATTGACGTTAATTCTAATTTGACTTTTCATTTACGGTTTTTATTTTTTTTTTAATTTTACATATATTAAATTAAATGGGTAAATGGATACCCGTTATAACCATGGGTAATACCCATAACCGATGGATACCCGTTATAATCGCGGGTAATACCCATAACCTCCCATTTAAATTTTACGGATAAATGGTTATATCCATAACCATTTATTCATCTAAACGGTTACCTATAACCGTAACCATGAACTTTAAATAGGCGGGTAACCGTGGTTACCCAAACCCATGGGTATTTTGCCCATCCCTAAATATGAAACATATTTTTGGGATAATATTACGTATTGGATTTAAAGAGTAGAATATAAATTTATGGTCAAAGATTGATGCCATGACTTACTTCATGCGAAATGAATTCCCAGCAAACTTATGTTAAATATTGTCCGATGCATGTATCCATGTAGACTTAGTGTTCCGATTATAATCAACATGACCAACGAGTTAGATAATATAAGCAGTAAGAGCGTCTTAAAAAGAAAAATGTAAAATGCATGACATTGTGTAGTTGATCGGAAAACCCTCTAATATAATGTCATGTATCACTAAATTTTAATGTTGACCCTGTAAAATTCATAAAAGGGAAAAACGAGCTCATGTCCATTTGATTTTTTTAGGGGCGAGAAGACTTATAGAAAACAGTATATTTTTTCAGAGGACGGGGCCGGAAAGACTCATTGCAGTGCATATAAACATTCATAAAACTTAAGTTAGGGTACAACTGCGCACCATGAAAGACATAATATAATACCACTGTTAATGTTATGCGTGTAAAGCCCTGCATGCATATCACAAGAAATTTTTAAATATGATAGGAATACTAGTGGTATACCATGTTTTTATATAGTGGTATACCATGTTTTTATATAAGTGGTGAAAAATTTATTTTTTCAGTTATTAATTTTTTAACACATAAATTTTATAATTTGTATAGTAATACGCGATGTATCAAGCTGAAAAATCATATCATGCCATTTGGTAGAAACCCGAAGAAAAGTGACCGGCTTTCCAGAAAGAAAAAAGCTACATATTTCTTTTTCAAGTCAAAGAAAACCCCACCTATGCAAAGTCTTTTTCTACTTTTTCTATTTAAAAAGAAAGGATGTGATATCCACATACCTTTTTTACTTTTCTCATATTCTTTTAATTTTTAGTCTTTGGATCGGATGAATTGAAGAAAATCAAATGACAAAAATTAATAAGGGGTGTGGGAGAAGTTAAAAATGATGTATGGATAGCACACCTTAAAAAGAAATAATGATTTGACAAGTTTTTTTTTTTAAATATTCAATCAACTACCGCTTTTGACCTAATGCGACTTGGTAAAAGGATGAAGAATCTTTTCGGATCGTTATCTTATTCGTTTATCGTATATCCTGTAATTAACTCTTGTTAAAATTTTGTTTATGTTTAATTTTAAACAAAAAAATTCAAAATGATTTCTGGCCGAAAATGAATGGGATCCAAATTACCAAGGCCAGCTCATGAAAAAGAAGGGCATCGTTACCAAATTTAGTAAGACTAGTCTTCATGCACGCGTTCACGCGTGTGCATAAAAATATTTTTTGAATATGGGGTGCTACGCACAACTTACGTTTTAAATCATGAATTGACAAAAAGAAACTTAAATATTCGAAGTAAATGAATAATTTTATATCATATTAGAAAAAACTCCTCACAAACCAATCAAAGCAGTTGAATTCACACAATAAATTTGATCTTTCAATTTCCATCTACATTCTATTGAATTTACATTAAGAATAAAGAAAATAATATTTAATAAACAACTGATTGAATCACATTATTACTAACCCACTAACCCATTATAAGGCTAAGCCCATTCTTGTAAATAATATCGTTGTTAAAAAAAAAAAATCATTTGACAACTAATTTAATCACATTATTATACGCTTGCGAAAGACATTTTTTTATAACCGGCATTATACGCCTCTTAAAATGTTTTGAATGTGTTTAAAAATAAAGAAAAAAATATTTAATGAATAATTGATTGAATCATATTATTGCTAGCCTACTAATTAAAAAAAAACTATACAAAATCAATTAATTATTAAAAAAACTCTATTAAAATGATGAAAATACCCCTACATTATTTAGTGCATTATTTTGAGTTGCTTTTGAATTTTTTTAATTTTGGGGGCATTTTTGTCTAAAACTTTTTGGTGAAACTTGTGACCCCAAAAGAGGTTGTTAGTGTCACATCCTGGCCTAGAGTCCACCACATCCCGGGCCTGCTCCACCACCGTAGCACGATATTGTCCGCTTTGGGCCCTGACTACGCCTTCACGGTTTTGTTTCTGGGAACTCACACGAGAACTTCCCAGTGGGTCACCCATCATGGGATTGCTCTCGCGCGCTAGTCGCTTAACTTCAGAGTTCCTACAAAATTTGAAGCCAGTGAGCTCCCAAAAAGACTCGTGCTAGATAAGGATGATAATATACATATAAGGATCACTCCCCTCGACGATGTGGGATCTTACAGTTAGCTTTATATATAAAGATAAAAGTTTCCGTATGCCAAAGAACACGATTCTAAGAAATCACTTAGCAATTCTTATTAGAGCAACTCCAGCATTGCTGGTTGCTCGGGGGACAGGCAAGGAGAAAGGGCCCGACGGGCGGGGGATAGGGCTTCAGCGTTGCTGGTTGCTCGGGGGACAGGTGAGGAGAAAGGGCCCGAGCGACAGGCCCGACGAGGATTGCCAGCCCGAGAACTTGAGGGTTGTGTGACGTATGGCTGATGTGCGGCATCGGTGCATGCGCTCGGTGTTCTCTGCGTCCTCCTTCCTCCTCGTCCTCATTCCCCTCCTCGTCCTCCTTCCTCCTCGGTGTTCCATGGCTGCTGCTGTGTGTGAGAGAGAGAGAGAGAGAGAGAGAGGACCGGTCCTCCTTCCTTCTTCCTCTTTCCTCCTCGGTGTTCCATGGCTGCTGCTGTGTGAGAGAGAGAGAGAGATGACCAGTCAAAATTAGGAAAAAATAATAATATTTTATGGATTGGGTGAGAAAAAAAATATTAATATTTTATTACTAATTGCCAGGGAAAAGGGTTCCAAGGATGGAGATGCAAATGACAATTACTGTTTATTAAGGGCAGTTACTGTTCACTAGGTGGATTGAATAGTGGATTGCCAGGGGATGACTTTAAGGGTGGAGTTGCTCTTACAAATAATATTGGCTTTAATTTGCTTAAAAAAAGTAGCTTTATTTAAGAGATTGGATCACGCGATCATGATTAAACTAGTAAGAGCAAGAGCATCTTCTACGATATTTGGGTGAATTTATTTAATGAATATGGCACAAAAATTCCAACTATTCATTGGACCCTTTCTTTTTTCAACTCACATCACATTGCTTGTGGAAACTTTTATTCAACCACTTATTGAGATATATTTAATCAACGTATGAAATTGGCATTTGGTTGCAAAGCTTCTAATATCCAACAAAGTGGAACGCACGTTTGTCGACGCAATCATGTGATATAGTTAGTCAAAAACCAAGATAAGAAGATGTGGTTCTCATGTTGCTTCAATCATAACAATATCGTTTTCTATTGTTTGCCATCTGAAAACTACGTGGAATGTTTATTTGATCAAGACCTTTGCCTCATCATATTTTTCTTCAACATAAAGCAACTGTTGTTAGAGAACAAGATTCCACATTACTCATTGATAAAATAATATGTAATTAATATATAGAAGTTAACGTCTCGTTAAGACTTTTTGTAATAAAATTTAATATGTAATAATAGATGATTAAATTAAAATAGTATTGATGATATGGTGAACCTGCTTGGGCTAATAAAGTTTAACAACTGCAACGTTGAAGAAGCAGAGACAGGTTTACATGCATCTATATCGTTTCCAAAATCAGAAACTTCATATTCTATGTTGGTAAAAAACTAGGACATTCTAAAGTTTGTATTAACCGTTTTAAGTATATAACTTAAGATTTAGGGTGTTTATTTTATGAAATATGATGATTCTTTAGTTCTCTGCATTTATTAAATGTGATACGATAATTATTTTACTGGTTAACTTTTTTATGGGTTTACTAGCATATGAAATATAAAAATAAAATAAAAAGTGTGAGTTCTCTTAAAATCTGTAATCAAATACCTATAAATCAAGAATAGATCAACTAGGAGTGTTAGTCGATCCAATTTCCTTTCTTTACTTCTCATGTTTTTAAATTCTCCGATTCCTTCATTCTTCCATTTTTTGAGAAGCAAACATGCCTTAGGGCTAGTTTGGTATTGCTGTGCTTTGAAAAAAAGCTGCTGTGAGAATAAGCGGATGTGAAATAAATCAGCAGAGTGTTTGGTAAATTTTTTTGTAAAAGTGCTTTTGGAAAAAAAAGCAGTCTGATAGTGGGTCTTTTCATTAAAGGAGCATTGTAGTTCCGTGTGCTTTGAGAAAAAGGCAGTTTTCCAAAGCTGCAAATAGCAGCTTCAGCTTTTTCCTTTGATTTCAGCTTATTCTCACAGCAGCTTCCAAAATAAGCCCTTTTTTTTTAGTTTACCAAACACCTAAAACCCTCACAGCTTTTTTTCATGGGTGTTTTTTTTTTAAGCACCTCACTCCCAAACCACCCCTGAAACTGAGAAAGATATTATGTAAAAGAAATGTATTTTGGTTCCTCCAGATCCTGACTTCAAGGGGAGTTCCGAGATGAAGTTCAGACTTTTGATTATTACTTCGCAACTGGAAGTGAGATGCATGAACAACATCCACCACCCTTGCAACCCACGACATTTGGGGGAGAGCAACAGACCACTGAACAACAGCGTAGCATGACCCATTTGTTTCAAGAGGAAGAACAACCCACAAATTTTGGGCCTGAGACTCCACGGAGTGAGTTGCGGCCCATGGTTTTTAGTGAAACCAAGCAGCAGCTAGTGCAGGATTATCTCCATATGGTGTACCGATTCAGAGTATGGACTCATTTGCTATTAATACTAAGGGGTGCAGGAGGCCTTAGTAGATTCTCGCTGGAAAAAAGCAATGAATGAGGAATTGAGATTGTTGGAGAAGAATGTTACCTAGGAAATAACAGATTTTGTTAAGTACTAGGTTTATTGTTTGGCTTCCCTTGTCAAAAAATTGTAAATGTTATTACACATGCTCATAATTTAGAATTAGGGTACAATGCTAATCTTGGATTTCTGCTGGAATTAAATCGTCAAAGCACCAGCTATATTCACCACAAAAGGTTTGAATCATACATTTGCATATGCATGTCAAGCTTATTTTTCCATAATCCTTTGTTTAGTGTAGTTGTCTAGTCAGAATTTTAGTCTGTTTTTCCAGCTGTCTAGGCATGCAAAATGAGACAGCCTACATGGGCCATCTGACACCCTTTTCTGTGTGTGGATCTCTCACCCTTGATCTGGGAAGATCTTTTTGGCTCGTGACACGCGTCTCCTTATTCCCCTTGTCTGAAACATTCGTCTTCTCCATTATAAGGGTTTTCCAGGTTTCATTCGTTCCTTGGTTAGGTTTTTCACATTTTCAAGAAAATAGTGCATTTAGCCAAAAGCTACCTCTTAAGCTTCTAAACCGAAACCCTAGCCACAAAATCATCTCATGCACAAATACTCAATCATTGCATATTAGGGTTGCATTGTATTCATGGTTTTCCACTAAGTTATTAGTCTAATCTTTAAAGTTTCATATCTTTCTTAGACCAAGCATTTGGATTCGTGTTAAGCTCTTCTTCAACTGTTTGACTAGAGAACCTGACTAGTCGTTGAATCCTCATTTCATGAGCACATTATAACATCATATCATTTCATTAATCGTGTTGATATCGGTGCCACAAGGTGAATAGCTCAAGAGAAGTTGCCACTTCGTGAAGACCGAAGGAGTTCATCTTGTGTAAGGTAAGGTTGCACAAAGGTAAAACTGCTCCATAGATACGGGTCTAGGAATTGTGTAACATCCCACATTGACCAACGAAAAGGGGGTGATGTGCTTTATATGGCCCATCTCCATATAGCACGATGCTTTTTGAGAACTAACTGGCTTCAGATTCCATATGAACTCCGAAGTTAAACGAGTTTAGGCGAGAGTAATCCTAGGATGGGTGACCCACTGGGAAGTTGCTTGTGAGTTTCCAGAAATAAAATCATGAGGGCGTGGTTGTGGCCCAAAGCGGACAATATCGTGTTATGACAGAGCCGGTCTGGGATGTGATAAAATGGTATCAGAGCCACTCTGCCATGTGGTGCGAGTGTGCCGACGAGGACGTCGAGCCCCTAAGGGAGGTGGATTGTAACATCTCATATCGACTAATGGATAGGGGGTGATGTGCCTTATATGTAAATGCCCACCTCCATATAACACGAGGTCTTTTGGGAATTCACTGGTTTCAGATTCTATAGGAACTCCGAAGTTAAGCGAGTTCGAGTGAAAGCAATCCCAAGATAGGTGACCCACTTGGAAATTGCTCATGAGTTCTTAGAAACAAAACCGTGAGGGTGTAGTAGAGGCCCAAAGCAGACAATATCGTGCTACGGGGTAGCCGGTCCAGGATGTGACAAATTGAGCTTGTGTAGTCTTTGTATGAACCTTGTTTACACTAGTGGATTGGACTCAGTGGAGAGTCGTCGGTTTTTTAACCTAAATGTGAGTTTTTTTCCAGTTAAAATTTCCTTATTAATACTTTGCAAAGTTACCTTTATGTCCAAATAATCAATGTTAGAGATACTTTGTAAGGTGCACTAGTATTGACACTTTGTTAACTAAGTAAACTTAACTCAAGAACAAAGGCTAAAACAATAACTAAAGATCATTTGTTTTGCTTTAGCAGTATCAGTTTACTTGGTTTATATGCTTGTGGCTATCTAACAACTTGTACTTAGTTGACTAGTTCATCTGACTAGTTAGTACAATTACTTCTAAGTTTTTATTGTAGGGTAGTCCACCTGGTACCAATTTCAATTGGTATAAGTCTGGATTTCACTGTTATAATCTACGTATTTGTATTATTGAGATTTTATATTATTTTTTGAGGATCCAACTATCTGCCATGACGTGCACTGTTTGGCCCAATCTTCAGGTGCTACAAGTTTCTTGGCATAATTGATGGCATTGAAGTCTGTCCATCGCCATTCTTGCCTGATCGTAGCATCAATCCTACTTTTGAGGAATGGTATGAGAAAGATCAAAATTTTTTGATCTGGCTAAATTCAACACTTTCTGAAGAGATTATCCATTTCACGGTTGGAGTTTCATCCTCTCAAGAGCTTTGGGTGAAACTTGAATAGCGATTCGGTGGAATTTCAGAGGCTCATGTTCATCAATTGCGATCGCGCCTTCAATCGGTTCAGAAAGGTTTTCATTCCATCTCTGAATATCTTTAAGAAATCAAGGAAATTGTAGATTCCTTGCAAGCTACTGGTGTTTCTAGAGATCATATCGCATCCATACTACACGGCTTGATTGATGAATTTGAGTCCTTCATAGACTCTATCATGCTTCGATTGTCCTCTACCTTGATGAACTTCATGGTCTCCTACTTACAAAAGAATTATCTATGGCCAGACGCAAAAATGTCAGTTCATCCCCTAACACTGAACCCTTCCAGGCCTTCTCGGTGTAAACTCAGCCTCTTCTACTCCCTACTCCATTTGCATTTGCTGCTCAGAATCAACCTCTTCATTTTGCATCTCAGTTCAACTCCAATCGTGGCAGGAACATTAGGGGACATTTCTTTTCTAATCGAGGTAATCGAGGAAATCATGGTTCATTCAGTAACAATCGTGGCAATCGAGGTTATCAAGGCTCTCGCACCAATCAAGGCTCCTCTCACTTCAAAGTTTCTTGTCAAATCTGTGGTTCTACCAGTCATGAGGCAATTGACTGTTTTGATCGTATGAATTCGGACATCTGTGGTTGTATTCCTCCAGCTAAACTCGCTGCCATGTGTGCACAACATTCTACAAAATCATCTCAGCCTTGGTTAATTGATTCAGGTGCAACCTCTCATATCACCAATGATGTTGCCAACATTACCTCTCCTACTCCCTACCTCGGCGAGGATAAAGTGTATATTGGAGATGGTAAAGGTTTGCCCATTCTTCATGTTGGTTTATCTTCTCTTAACACTCCTCATGTGTCTTTTCAATTGAGAAATGTTTTACATGTTCCTCACATGAAGCATAATCTCTTATCTGCTTATCAGTTCCTTAAGGATAATACATTGACACTTGACCCTTATGGATCCACTGTCAAGGATCGTATTTCGGGGAAGATGCTTTTATGGGGACCGATTAGAGATGACTTCTATCATCTTGAAAGTTCCAGCAACTCTTATCTGCTTACTCAGTATTAAAGCTCATGTTAAAATTTGACACAAGCGCTTAGGTCATCATTCCTCCTCTATTTTTTGAAGGGTAATATCAACTAATAATCTTGCCTTACAAGGTAAGTCTACTGTGGATTTCTTCTGTTCAGACTGTGCACTTGCAAAGAATCATAAGCTTTCGTTTAAAGCAGCTTCTTCCTCAACAACTCAAAGTCTTCAACTATTGCATTGTGATCTGTGGGGACCTGCCTTAGTCAAATCCAATAGTGGTTTTCTATATTACTTGCTGATTGTTGATGACTTTAGCAAATATAGTTGGTTCTTTCCTTTGAAATCAAAGTCAGATGTATTCTCTACATTTCTTGTCTTCAAGTGCTATAGAAAATTTACTTGGGAATAAAATCAAAGTTTTGCGTTCAAATTCAGGGGGTGAATTCACTAGTAATTCTTTTGCATCATATCTGAATAAACATGGCATTCTCCATCATTTCAGCTGTCCCCATACTCCTGAACAAAACGGTTGTGCAGAGAGAAAGCATAGGCATCTTGTTGAGACAGCTCGAACTTTGCTAGTTGCCTCCCATGTCCCTCATATCTTTTGGGTAAAAGCATTCTCCATTGCCATATACCTTATCAATCGACTTCCCATCTCTAGAATTTCACAATCACCTTGGGAATTGCTATTTCATCATCATCCTGACTACTCTAAACTTAAAGTGTTTGGCTGCCAATGCTTTCCTTGGCTCAAACCTTGTATTCGTAGCAAATTAGATCCCAAGAGCAAAAGTTGTGCCTTTTTGGGATATAGTCTTCAACACAAAGGCTATAGGTGTCTTGATCCTATTACCAATCAAATTTACATCTCCCGCCATGTTGTATTTGATGAAAGTACTTATCCATTTCAGTCTTTCCCTCTTCAGAAACCACCATGTTTAGATAATAGTCATTCATCTTCATCAACACCATGTTCATCCTCTCTAGATCTCCAATTTAGTAAACATATTTCCACTACTTCCAATCCTTCATCTTCATCACCATCTTGTGCTTATGTGCCTATTCCCATTACTCAACCTTCCTCCTCCATTGAAACCATTTTAGTAGACAATTCGTCTAGTTCTGTTCACACTTCAGAACATTCCTCTTTGTTATCAACTCAACCAAGTCATCCTCTTATTCCAGTTAATTCCTATCCTATGATTACAAGATCTAAGGCTGACATATATAATTAAAAGCATATTCAGCAACAAAGCACCCACTTCCAATTGATATTGACTATGTTCCTACTACATATTTGCAAGCTTCCAAGCATGCTCACTGGAAAAAGGCCATGCAAAATGAATAAAATGCCTTGTTGTCCACTGGTACTTGGTTCCTAGTTCCCTCTCATCATTCTCAAAACATACTAGGCTGCAAGCGGGTTTTCAGAATTAAGAAAAATCTCGATGGCACTGTTGATCGATATAAAGCCCGACTTGTAACAAAGGGCTTCCATCAACATGAAGGTATTGATTTTCAAGAAACTTATAGTCCGATTGCCAAACCGGTTACAATTCGGATACTTCTTACCCTAGTTATTCAATATAATTGGTTTCTTAACCAATTGGACATTAGTAATGCCTTCCTTCATGGAGATTTAAAAGATGATGTCTACATGCAACAATCCCCTGGTTTTGTTGATCCTCTATATCCTAATTATGTCTGTAAGCTGAGAAAATCTTTGTATGGCCTCAAACAGGCTCCTCAAGCTTGGTTTGATAAGTTGTATCTAGCTTTTCAATCTCTTGGGTTCAAACAATCCTCCTCTGATGCTTCTTTGTTTGTTCTCAATGGTCATCAATTGGTAATTGTCCTTGTCTATGTTGACAATATTATTGTCACTGGACCCAATTCTCAACTTTGTCAACAATTTATTCAACAACTCAGTGCCAAATTTCCAGTGAAAGACCTTGGTCCTCTACACTATTTCCTGGGATTAGAGGTACACATATCTTCACAGGGCATATTTCTCCACCAAACCAAGTACTTACTGGATCTTCTCAAGAAAACAAACATCGAGGGTGCAAAACCTTGTTGCACTCCCCTTGGATCCAAGAAATTAGATCACAATGGGCCTTTCTTGTCCAATCCTACCGAATATCGTTCAATTGTTGGTGGTTTACAATATCTAACTTGGTCTAGGCCATATCTTTCTTTTGCTGTGAATCAGATATGTCAATTCATGCATGCTCCCCGGGAACAACATCTTCAGGCAGCTAAAAGAGTTCTTAGGTATCTTAAAGGCTCTATTTCTCATGGTTTGTGGTTCACAAAGGGTCATGTTCATCTTTCAACATATTCTGATATTGATTAGGCTGGCTGAACATTTGATCGGCAACCAGTGGCTATTACATGTTCCTAGGCTCTAATCTAATTAGCTAGAGTGCCAAGAAACAAAGCACTGTTGCTCGGTCATCTACATAAGCTGAATATTGCTCCTTAGCTCACACAGCTGCAGAAATGACTTGGGTTTGCAAGATTCTCAAAGATCTTCACTTCTCTCTATCTACACTGCCTACACTTTGGTGTGACAACATCTCACCTATATCCTTAACATCCAATCCAATTTTTTCATGCTAGAACAAAGCATGTTGAGATTGACTATCCCTACATTTGAGAATTGGTTCTGGCAAATCTTCTCAAAGTGCAGTTTATTTGTAGTGAAGACCAATTAGCTGACCTTCACACCAAGGCCCTATCAAAAACATATTCAACTATCTATGTTCCAAGCTTCCAATTGGAATCATGTCTGATTCCCCTTCTTGCTTGAGGGGGTGTATTAGGGAGAATGACAAGTCATCCATTCCAGTTAATGTTAAAACTAAATGTAATTAGTTGTGGTTACTGTTGTAATTAGTTAGGGCAGTTAGGGGTATCTATGTAAATAGTCAAAAAGCTATATATACCAACACACTATGTAATTCATCATTCAGTTAATGCAATAAGAAAACTTACAATGGAAGTTTTCTATTTCTTTAACAATTATATAATTAATTATTGTAATGTTCTAATTACTTACAAGCCTGCGTTACTAGTTTTTAAGAAAAATCAATCATTGAATTATAAAAATCCGACAATTATATAATATAAAAAATAATTCACTTGACACACTTTTTCACTAAGGTGATAGTTCAGGGACTAAATTTTTAATGAATTTGGAGACTTATTTTATCGAAAAGATAATTCAAGGACCTAATTTTCACTAAGGTGATAGTTCAGGGACTAAATTGGTACTTCACCCTATTATATAATATAAAAAAGGTGTCTGTCAGAAATAAAAAAAACAATTTATCATCATTGACCCATGTCTTCTCAGGCCACTCTATAACTGTGAAGATATTTCAGTGTGTTAGGAAAACGGTCCGGTACATCAAGTGTAATAATACAATTGATTAGAAACTTAAAAAAAAATCTAACCAATTATATTATGACACTTGATGTACTAAGCCGTATTCTGACACACTCAAATATATCTCCTACCACCGCATGCAATAAGATAATTTCCTTCATGTATTGGCCATTGTTATTGTGGTGGAGTTTGAATCGAGGACACTGACCATACTTCCTCAGAAACCAGACCAATCTATGTTTACACATTAAACCAAAAGGGCCAAAAGCCCCTTTGGGCATAAAAGCATGATTGGAGAAGAATGAATATAATTTTATAATTACATCATGAAATGTATAAGAATTTATATGGCATAAGTATATTGTTACAGTAACGTTCTTTACTAATAATACATGAATACGTGTTATTCTTTCTCCATATATCTTTATAAAATTAATACGGAACGTTATCGCCACGGTGTATGTGTGCAATACAAGTTGTTCTCCAAAAAATGGGCTTCATAATCTCTCTATATATGATATATGTTGGGAAATAATAAAGGATTATTTTAAAGATAGAGAAGATCCTTCTGGAAGAGAGCAAAAGCATAAAAAGGTGTTTCCCTTTTCAGGTACCACCCAATATAATTCAATCATAGATATGTATGTATCGCCCATTTCTTTCAGAATTGTTCCACTATTTCTATTTACTGGCCAAACCATCTTTATAGGTCACGACTCATTAATGGACAAAGAGCTTTATGAGTTGTCAATTATGACATTTCTTTTGTTCCTGAGGTGCCTTCAAAGGCGGAGTAGGATTCTCTCCCCTCTTATTCACATCCTCTTCCTTCCCCTCTTCTCACACTTTGTTTTTTGTCTTATTGTCTTTATAAAAAAAAATCAATATAAGATGTTGATGTGGCTTAACCGTAACTATTCAAGTAGGAGGGAAGGGAAGGGGAGAGAGATTAGGAGGGGAGAGAATCATCCTCCCTCAAAGGCTCAAATGTTCCTCCACAGTAATTTGTAGACATTCAATTAATGTTATTATTCTACACAAATTATAGCATGTGTATTTATTTTTATTATGTATTCTAAAAATTGATGTATGATAGGGGTCCCAACGGATATTCTTTGGAGGATTTTATAAAAAAAAAATTGAGTACAAGTAACATATATCCAAGTTATAAAGGATATGTATGATGAAGTAAGGACTACTGTAAGAACTCATGAAGGACAAACTGAAAACTTTCCCATAATTGTAGGGTTACATTAATGCTTTCCCATATATCCTTTTGCATTGGTAATGGATGAGTTAATGTGACATATCCAAGATGATATTTCTTGGAGTATGATTTTCGCAGACGATATAGTATTGATAGATGAAACTTAGGAGGGAGTAAATGCAAAGCTTAACCTTTGAAGGGGGGGAGAGTGTTGGAATCTAAAGGACTTTGCCTAAGTAGGTCAAAGACAGAGTATACATAGTGCAAGTTCAGTGGGAGCAGAGGTGCAAATGAGTTAGGGGTGAGATTGGAGATCAAGAAGTGCCAAAGAGCGAACACTTTCGCTATCTTGGATCTATCTTGCAAAAGGACGGAGAATTGGATGGAGACCTCAATCACATAATACAAGATAGATGGATGAAGTGGAAGAGTGCATCGGGTGTGTTGTGCAACCGTCGTATGCCACTAAAGCTTAAGGGAAAATTTTATAGGACGGCAATAAGGTTAATAATGCTTTATGGCATAGAATGTTGGGCGGTGAAGCATTAACAAGTACACCAAATGAGTGTAGCATAGATGAGAATGCTTCGTTGGATGTGTGGGCACACAAGAAAGAACAAGATTAGAAATGAGGATATTTTCCTAATCAGATAAGACTTCTTTCAAGTAAGTAGTCCTAATTCCATTTATTTAGGATATTTACCTAATTACTCCAAGATATTATTTACACAAATATCTTGGAATATTCCCACTTAAACACAACCCTAGGGCCGGCCCTTACTCCTCTTCTCTCTTATAAATACCCATTTTATCTCCAAAATTCGTGAAGCTTTAGCTACCCTAGAAAAAGCCTTTCACCATATAGAAAAAGCCAAACACTCATTCTCTCAAAGTTTATGACCTAAGCATTAGAGGTCCTTTGCCCAAACCCCCTCTCATCGTGGGCGTGTGAGGCTTTTGGTCTTTGATCAAGGTGTTGATTGTTTTGCAGGTGTAGATTCGCCAATCAAAAGAAGGCGGAAATTTGCATCCACAATTATGAGAAGAGGCTCGGGGTTAAAGGGGTAGGGAAAGACTTAGGATGACTTGGAAAGAGACTCTAAGAAAAGACTTGGACTGCTTGGATCTAACAGAAGAAATGGCATAAAACCGAGCGCAATGGTATTCTAGGATACATCTAGCTGATCCCATTGAGTGAGATAAGGCTTTGTTGTTGTTGTATTCTAAAAATTGACGTATCAATCATATCGTCTACATATATTAGCATGTAAATTGATAACACTATAACACTATGTGATAATATAGTTTATTTATACAAAAATTTCTTGTTGAATGGTGTGAACACAAGGTAGCAAAATTAATTTCTTTCATAATTGCTTTACCTGTCACACCATCTTGTAATAAACAATTCTTTGATTGAGTATCATGCAAGTTAAAATAACAAATATGACCTCTTCTTTAAAATTAATTACCTTATTTAGGGCATATAATATATGACATATAACCAAAGATCATCCATCACCATGCACAACACATTGTGGAGCCACACTATGTTAAAAAGGTGGAGTGGTCTATAAAGAACCAAATTAAAGCATGGATTTGTTTATCTATAAATTTAATTTACCACCTTGATAGCAACAAACCCATCTAATCTAATTCTAATCTCTAAATTCCACTAATTGCAATTATAAATTCTTTTTTTATGCACATGATATGACTGGATTTGGTTTCGTTAGTGAACAAGTACCTTTATCCAATCCTGGATGTGTTGAAAGAGAGAGAGACCTATGCTTTTTATGGAACTATAGACTCAGCTATATGGTTTGAAAATCCAACCCTTTGCTTACTTCTAAAAGAAAAAACTTTATAGCCTCTAGTATTACCGTGTAATGGTATTTTTTTTATGCATGTAAGTTGGAGGTTGTCTTAGAAAACTTTTAAGGTGTCATTTTGATAGTTCATTTGTCTCGTGTCTTTGTAGTGTATGCTTGAGTAGTTTGTTGATTGTGTTTTGCAGGTCATTTTTAACATTGAGTTTACAACTTTAAAAGTCCATCATCCAAACAGGATTAAAGCATTCACGGCTGATTTGATATCATAGTTTGAAAATTTACTTGTACTTTTAGCCTTTTTGTTTTGGGTTACATTTAGGATCTTGCAACTCTTAAGATTTCGTCTTTTTTTTTTTTTTTAATAATAAAAATAAAGGAATACTGCTTGGCTTCTCATGTGTAAGGTCTTTCTTTACTATCGACAAGTCATAGCCTTACGCAAAACTCATCTTTATCTCTATATATAAAGGGTGAAACATTCAAATACCAAAAATTACAATTGTGAATTATTAAGGGCTAAAGTAGTAAATCAAGACATTTTGAATTAACTAAAACAATCATTCTTGGATTAAACTACCAGTTACATCATAATGAAAAATGTATGAGTTGTTTTCAGGGAGATTATATTTACACATCCTAAATTATTTCGTCCGCACCCTTTTAACTTTTTAATATTTTTCTATTAATTGTTAGTGGTGCGTAAAATATAAAAAAAATATTAAAAATAATAAAAAGGTCTAGGAGAAGTAATTTGTGATGTGAATATAATATCTCTTTATAAAACGTTATACACGGGCCCTTAAGTTTTGGCATCTTTGATTCGGTATCCCTGTTGGGCTCAGCGCTTATGATCCGGAAGAAAACTTGATCAGGCCCAATCCAGTCCAACCCAAATTCATGCGTTTCCCTATTTTCCCCTGCTCCCTCGCTCGCTCCCACTATTTTCGCCTTCCTCTCTCTGAAACAAAACGTAAATCCCCAAAATGCCCTCACCGTCGCTCCGCCTGTCCACCACCACTCACCACCACTTAGGGTTCAACCACACACTCTCTTCCGCGGCGGCCCAAAACCTCTTCACCTCTCTTTCCTTCCCGCCCTCCACTTTCCCAAAATACCCTCGGAAGGTCGCTGCCCAGTGCCAAAAGAAACCAGTATCCAACAGCAGAGGCAGAGCCAGGGACGGGGGCTTGCTCAATGTGAAGGGAAAATCGGAAAATGTCTGGAGCGTTGACAACGAGCTCGCTGCGAAGGATAAGGGGAGAGGGGGAAGCCCGAGGAGAAGAGACAAAAGGAGCGATGGCGGGAAAAGTGTGTTGGTCTCTGGTGCTATGTTAATGGAGGTCGAGACCGTTCTTCAAACTCAGGTATTTTCAAATATTTATTGTTTATTTGTTTGCTTAATTGTATTTTATTTTTGGGGTATTGAGTTTGGTTTTTTTTTTTTTTTTTGTTTGGTTGCTGAGAAAATGTCTGGAAAATAATAGAGAAAATTGAGTGTTTAGAGTTGGAAATTGGCTACATGGTAATGAGGACAGTTGGGAATTGGGCACTTGGTAGAAAATATACCTCATGCTCTGGTAGTGGCTTCTATATTTTCCATTACAGCATTTGGTCATGAATTTTTATATGTTAGTGTTCGAATTCGGAGATAATGGAAAGAAGTAGAATTAAGAAGTAGCTAAAACATTAGTTTACTACTTCTTGTTGGTTATCAAGTAAAACGAAGGATTTTTATTCGACGATAATTGGCACTCTTGAGAGTGCTCGAGACTCATGCTGCTTCAAATTTTCTAGGAGTAACTATATTTGAAGTTCTGCCTTCACATCTTGGGAAATTTGCACAACTTATTGCCGTCACTCAGAACATTTGTGAAATTTTTCTGAATAAACAAAATGGAAATTATTTGTGCAAATTTTGTGAGAATATGGGTATTCATGTAGGTGGTTGCTATACAGAAATTTGAGGCAGCGGTTTTGGTGTCTTAAAGTTAACCTAACTCAATGGTGGTTTTTCCTGTCAGGAACCTGTAATAAGACCAGCATGGAATACATTTGCTAGTAGCGTCAGTGGGATATGGAAGGGGGTTGGAGCTGTCTTTTCACCCATCACTGCTGAAATGGAACCTATTGAAGTCGGAAGCAGGAATGAGCACCTATATGATTGCTATACTGTTTCCCGCATTGAGGATGTTCCATCTTCGTCTGGAGGGCCAACATCTCAAATCCAGACGAAGATTAATTGGGTGACTCTAAACCCTTATGGTGAAATACCACAGCATAAAGTTGGAGATGCAGCTTTACCCAAAAGTTATGCTGACAGAAGTGGGAAAAATCGTGTTTTGCCTCAATTTGGGTCTTTTAACTTTGAAAGAAGTGATGTGATGGAAGAAGATCTCATGGGCAAGGAACCTGGTCTTGTTTTCTTTGAGGTATGCTTGATCCTTGTCCTACGTCAGTGATTTTCATAATGCATGCTAAGCTAGTGCTACGGTACCAAGAACAAGCGATGACATTTTTAGTTTTCAGATTAAGACTTTTGGACTTTCTTGCTGTTTGCATTTCTATATTATCATTTCTTGCTATTGAGAGAATGCTTAAGCAGTTATAAATGTATTTTAGGTTTGAAGTGACTACTTGCTTCTTTTTTATTGGGTTATAATTCCATTTTTACAGTAGTCCCATGCACCTCAGGTTGAATTTTAGAAAATGTATGATTCATCAATTTTTGGCCTATAAGATAAACTACGTATTCAACTTTTGCAACAAATACACTATGACTAAGAACTTATTTAGTATTGAGTCTGATAAATGTGAATCTTGTTTAACATCGAGGTAGCTTTTTGAGAGTTTTCAACAGTGTATTCCTTTATTACTTGGAAACACCCTTGCCTTTAAACAATGAGTTCATGAAGGAGAAATAAGGGGTCTTTCTTTTTCTGTTTTACCAATGAACACTAATGGCAACTATTTAATGTTCTGATTGATAATGTGCAGGATGGATCTTATTCAAGGGGCCCTGTTGATATCCCGGTTGGTGAAGTTGATGATTCTCAATATTACCTTTCACCAACTTTCAAATTTGAACAGGTAAGTTTTACATGGTATGCATGGTTGATTTTCAGCGTCACGCGTAAATCTATTTTGGTAAATTCATGTTTTCATTCATTCATGCCAATGAACAGGGGGTGATTGTTTTGTTTTTGTGGACTTGCAATTTCAATGTCTGTATAAAATATAAAAAAGCCAATATTGCACATCATTAACTTGTGCATAGAGTAAAGATCTCCCGCTGATTAGTTAGTTGAATTGTGGAATTGATTAATATACCTTTTCTTTTACTAAAGTGGTTGGTATAAATGGTCTTGCAAACTAAAGCTGAGAAAAATGGAACATTTCTTGTTTAACTTAAAAACTAAGTTTCTTGCTCTTTTTTTGTCTAGTGCTTGGTTAAAGGTTGCCATAAGAGACTTCGTATTGTTCATACTATAGAATTCAGCAACGGTGGTTCAAACATACAGATAATGAGAGTAGCTGTTTATGAAGAGCAGTGGGATAGCCCTGCCAATCTTCATGACCAAAGGTATCATAAGCTGCAGTTTACTTCACATTGAAGTTTGTGACATTTGTTATAAATTGTATACATTGGTACTGTTTAATTGGAACGTGAATTCGCTTTATGTTATTAAAAGTCTGTTTGGGCAACTCTAACGGCCATAAAGCTTTTGCATATTGTGACCTTCAATTGGAATTGAAATCTTTATTCTATTGTTACTTCAGCATTTGTTGAAAGTCCATTTGTCACTTCTGTATTGTTTAGGTTTTTCTACAGTTTGAATTTCTTCTAGTAAGTAATTTGTGTCGTCAATTTTGTAACTGGAGAACTCATTTGATGCCTATTGCACCATAAACAGTGACCAGGAGTTGGATTTGAAACCCTTTTCTCAGCGCAAACGAACCCGGCCATCAGAGCTGGCTGGATCCTGGAAGGTATTTGAGGTCAGTGCCACTCCAATATTTGGTGAGGAGATCGATGAGATGTCTATGGCTCAAAACGATAGCACTCCATATGTCTATCTTTGCACAGAAACTCTAAAAAAGAGAAGCTTGCCTGGGAATCCAGTTTACTTCGGAGAAGAAGAGATGGTAGACATGCAAGATGTGACTATGCTTTGGCTACCGGGTGGTGTCACTGCCTATGTTGATGTAAATAAGGATGGCATCCTTTGCATTGGAGTCGGATGGTACTCTGATGAAGGGATCAACCTTGTTATGGAGAGGGATTATGGAGTAGATGGGAAACTCAAGGAGGTCCGATCAAAGTCAGAGGTAAAAAGACGGTGGTCTGATCCGCTACCTGCGTAAACTTTTCTTGAAACAGTTTTGATCTGTTTCTTCGTTCTCAATTGTTTTTCCCCGGTTTTATAGTAATTGGCTGTACATTATCTCCATAGTCTAGATTAAGAAAGAAACAACACTGAATGCTCGAAAATTTACATATTGATGGTATTCAAAAGGGAATTGTTATTAGCACTCCAACATAATCGTGCAGCACAACTTTCCTTTAAAATTTGATGTTTTGACATTTTTACTCATTCTGGGTGCTCATAACCTCACGCCTGAACATTCTCTGCTTCATCAGGCTCTCATGGCACGGGGCAAAGAACTCATGCTGCAGAGCTTCCTCTGCGCTGATCCTCTGCCTTGGGTTTACCGTCAGGCACTTGTCCACAAGATCGAATAGCGATCTCGGAATTTGCCTGAAAAACTGACCTCTTTTTGTCCGAGCCTTGCACCAACTTTGCAGCTTCATTGACGGCAAGGATTTGATATCCAGCAACTCCTGGGAAAATCGGAAACAACTTGATTTCCAATGTAGCAGAAACTTAAACAATGGGAAGGCAACCATACAACAAGGAAACGCAGTGTTGAACATGTATACGAAATCAACGAAAAACTTCGTTGTAAATCGTTATTGATTTCGAATCTTTCGGAGGTGTTTGTTGTATCGGTTCTCAGTGTTTAGTGTATTTCTGTTCCGAAAACAAGAAGCAAAAAAAAAAAAAAAAATCGAATCAAAAGAGATACCACTGGAAATGAGGATTCCCGGTCGTGCAGCTTGGCCACTTCCCATAGATCTTCACTGCCCCGTAACGTTGCAATGTCTTTTATACTCCTGCCATGGTTGGGATATCGTCAGTGAGTAAGGACATGAGCATAAAAGGAAACGTAACGACCTATTTTTGTAATAAGCCTAAGGATTTACTGTTCCGGTTCTCCGGTAAAAGGAGTTCTTCCCATGATCAGGTAAAGGAGGGTGACTCCGGCTGACCAGACGTCAACCTTCGGGCCTTGATGCAAAGATCTCAACAACACCTGAAAAATGGAGAAGTCAAATATTAGACTCGCAAAGACAGGACACAAGGAGATATTCTGTGTGCAAGACATCCTCAAAAACAGGACGCACTGTGAAAACCTCACTTTGACTCAATTTCGTTCAACTTTGATCCCATTTATTAACAGCGTTAGCAGAAAAGCATCTAAAAATAAGGGCAAAGGGGAAACCTCACCTCTGGAGCACGGAATCCCTTGGTTCCGACGCATGAACCTTCTTTCTTTTGTCTCCCATTACCTAAAGACAACTGAAGCGGTTAGCAGCCACATTACTAGTATCCTTATTTGAAAAAATTCCATCCATTTACACACCTTTGCTTTTCAATAACTTGGCAGCGGATACAGAGCCACCAGTAAAATGCAGAGACATTGGACTTGTATAGATGATTTTATTGTCAATCTTGCCTGGAGGGGCGGCAATCCTTTTCCTTTGGGAAGCAGGAGTGTTTTTTGCATCATGGTTTGGACCGAGAACCGCATCCTGCACCAGGCTGATCAACTCTTTTCTACCTAAGCACGGCAGAGGTTCCCTTGCCCTTTCTGTAGATGGGGTTCTGGTGCTTATCACATCCTTCGCAGAGGTCATACCTGAGCCCTCGGCACCTTGGATTTTATATCTATTACCACCGCCCATATCAGGATAGATTTTCAAGGGACCATCATTATCCCGCTTCCTTACATCCTTACGAGGCTCATGAGTTCGCTTAGAATCTGTTGTTTGCCCTAATTTGGTATCTGTAAGATCACCTGTTACAAACTTTTTTTCTCCGTTCAGTAGAGCAGATTTAGATTGAGGGAGAGGGACATGACTAAAGGACACGTGAGGACTTGATTTTGATTTACCTGAGAGACGTAGAGATCCATCAGTTGATCAGATGAATGTGAGATGAATTTCATAACATAATGCATGTACTACACCAAAAAAAGGCACGATAAAGACAACAGAATGCAGATGATGAGTGATTTGGGAAGGAAGCACGTCGAGACATCTGCTTTAGTGTTTGCACTTCCCAGAGTAATGGCTATTGCAATAAGATATGACGCAGGCAACACCTTGTAAAATAGCTTAAAAGACCAACTTACTTCCAATTGTGTACTTTTGCGGTAAATGCTGTGAAACAAGAAAATAGAGACTGCAAACAATCAGATTTGTTCACTGAAAATGAAAGCATAAAGAAATAAAGTTGCACGAGCAGGGCAGCACTAGCAATACAAGATCCTAACCTTAGCAAGGTTGAAATCAATGAGGTAACCTTTGTTTAGCCTACGAGAGAAGAGGAAATTTCCAGGCTTAACATCTCTGTGCACCACATCCTGTAACCGTAAAATGAAGTTTAGAAATCCTTGAGGTTATTTGGTATCCTTCATTCATCATTTTTTAAAACGAAAAATTGGATCCATGAAGAATATTAAACAGATGTGCGATAATCGTAGTAATCTTACCTGCTGATGTAAGCAATTAAGGGCTCTAAACATGCAATAGCCATACCACTGGAGCTGGTATAGATCTATTTCTTTCTTCAACACCTACCAGTTAAGATGAAACTAGAATAAGGCTTTGAAAAAGATAGTTCTTCCAAACACTTCACTTTTGCTAAAAGAGGTTTTAATTTGATCACAACTTATCAATCTGGGGTTGCAACGTAAACCTGATACAAAAATCTGAACTGAAGCATTTCATGAGTACCTCAGGTCTGTCATGCTCAACATGTTCCAAAATAAAGCACTCACTATCACCACTTCTGAAGGAACCTTCATATTTTATAATGAAGTTCCTACCCCTGCATCATTTGGTTTCAATAGAAAATTTTAGTTTACAATTTTGCATATGGTATTTCTTTTTGAAATGAAATCTTATTACTTACCCAAAACGCTCAAGCATTTTTCGCTCAGTATCAAAATGGTGTTTATGAGCTTTGACATGGGGATCTGAGGAGTAAGCAAAAAATATAGCATCAATAATGGCAACTTTATTCTCATGTATTTAGTGACTTCAGTGCTTATTGTCAAAACAAAAATGAAATTCACAAGCTTTCAAACAGTCATGCAAGTAATTTTGGTTTTCTTGTAAGCTACAATGCTCACAAGACTTCTCTCATAATTTCTAATTGTTTTCCATCTTACAAGCTGTAAATTTCTCATCATTCAGCATCATAGAAAACATCTGTTTAAGAAACTCTAACAGTCAAGAACAGAATGCAAGTGGGAGATGTGTTTCGCTTACATTTAATAGCAAATATTTTTCCATCATTCTTTCGCTTAGCCCGGTAAACAGTGCCATAACCACCTGGATGATTGAGCGTGATAAATGGCAGAAAAACAACAAAAATTGTCTGAACGTTTAATTCATCTATAAACAGGACATACAACTAAATTCTGCATACCTGAACCTTCTTCTTCCTCTATGATAAAATTGTCTAACTGAGGTAGTTGTATTTTCTCCAGCTGGTCCAACAAAAAACCCAATACACATCATGTAGATCCTTCCATTTAACTACCCATCCCAAAAAAGCACAAGGAGCAGTTCAATAATACTACTTACCTGTGGAGATAAAGAGGTAGTATCCACCATGTTTTCTTTTGCATGTATGTTCTTTTTCTTGCTACTCTTCAAGTTAGGTTCTATAGAGCGAGATTTCTGATAAGTTTTACACTGGTTCTCCTGTTTGGGAATGTTAACAAGTTCATTATATTCTAATGACTCCATGAGAACTTGTTCTTGGCAAGGAAAATTCTTGAACAAGCCCTTCAATTTGCCCGACGATTTTCCCAACTGCTTCTTAGGGGAAGGGCATTCAGCTAATATGGGGTCGGGCATAGACTCTGCCTTTTTCATACTCTGGTCTTTGTCCAAGGTTATGTTCACAGCATTTCTAGAGTCCAAGCAACTTGCTAGTGCTTCCCCAAGCTTCACTGATAGAACAAAATTTTCAGCTTCTGCTTCTGCCCCAAATTCAAGAAAACCTTCCTCTACATTATTTTCCGCCGGAGTTTGTGCATCTTCTATTAATTGATCCGTTGAAGCTTTGCACGAATGAGTATCATGAATGCCAGCATCAATATTGCTTTGCTTGTCATCCTCTAAGCAAAATGTGGGAGTATAATCAGTTTCATTTTCTAATTTTCTGTTGCCAGCCACAGCTTCCTGGCATGGTTTCCGATCATAACTACTACTTTGTGGAGGCAATTTCACATCTAGGAAGCATGCTGTACCTCTATCAACTTCAACTGGCTTCAGGCTGCAAGAATCTGTCCCAATTGTGAGAAGACTATGGTGTACGTCGGGTGGGCTTTCTTCATGCATTAAAGTGCTCGACTGAACACCAGCATTGCCCTCCCGATGTTCCAAATGTGTCATGCAAAAACTTGAAGACTCGGGAGGATTAAAATCAAGAGGTAAGGGAACCAAAGCTCTCTCGTTATTTGAATTACCCTGCTCGAAATTTCATGACAGTTAAAGTAACAAAAGTCAACAAACACAGATACAAGTCCAAGTTGAAATTACAACAGGCATAATAAAATGGTAACATATGATATAACAACTTCTAGTGTACGTCGGTTTGGTCTGTTGACTAAGACATCGCGTCTGCCCCTTGCACCCAAATTCAAACTTCCCTCCCCCGTGAAATACAGTAGTTTAGAATATCGTCTCGACAAAAAGATTAACGATTTCGAGGAATTTAAAAGTAGACATGAGAATACCTCAAGAAAATCGCAGTTAGAAGCATTTGGCAAACATCCCAACTTTCCATCTGCTTCACCTGATATATCATTTCAATTTTCAATTAATAAGTTGCAATAAAAGCAACGAAAATTCAAAATTTGAAACACACAAAATTTCATACCATTCTCTGTTGGTAAATGCAATCTCCTTTTCGCCGCCGTCGGCACCCTCGCATTGTTCGAAACCTGCCTTTTCCGTTTCCTAGAGTATGCCTTCACATTACCATTCCGCATTGTATCGGGCACGAACTCCCCTGAAGCCGAAACCGCCGCGGCTGACACTAGTCCCTTATCCGCCACATAAATTGGAGAGTTAGGGATCGAGCACAGCCTCGGAACACTGTCTGCAGTCGCATCGGATGATCGGCATCGCGAAGCAAGTTCTTCCGGACTAGCGGGGTGGCCAATGGTCGACAGAACGGAGCAATTGTGCCCTGTCTTTTCTCTCTCCACCGCGCTTCTTGTAAACCGTCGCGGTGGTTGTTGTTGCCGCTGCTCTGAGCTCGTGAGGTGGTGCTCTGGCATGGCGGGCTTTGATTAAACGATTTCCGGTTTGAATTGGAGAGCTGAGAGCTAACATTTCAAGTTTGTGGTGGACTCTGGCGTTTGGAGCAGCTCAAGCGGAGCTGATTTTCTGTCTCATTTTCTCCGCAACCAAACAGGATTAGAAATTTTGTAATGACAAAATTAAAAATAAAATAAAAAAAGAAATGTAAATTTTATTTTAATTTTTGGGTTAAAAAAGAGAAGAGAATTTTAATGGAAGTGATGAAGAGAAGCGGGAAATTGGAATTATTTTAGGCTTTCGCGCTCTTTTGACTTGGCCTCGGGAGGAAACCGCCACAAAGTTGGAATGAAATTGCACTAATGTACCCCTCCCGCCTCGGCTAAGGTCATTTCCAACAAAATGGTCTAGAGGGTCGAAAATAGTTTAAAAATCGTCTTCAATTGAGAGTTAGGTCAAAAGGTTCGTGGAATCTGAGAGGGCCCCACGGAATTTGAAAAGGCCAAAGGGCTGGAAGGCTGGCTGCATGCACCCAACCAACTAGCTGGGGACTGGCCAGAAAAAACATTAATCATGTCGGTTATAACTGATAGGAATGCTTAAAAAGAAATTTGAATCTAACGGCTAACTGATGTCAACTAGTCGTTGCTAGCTGGTGCTAGTTACCTTTGGATTCAAATTTTTTTTTTAGGTTTTTTGGGCCTTTTTTTTTTAATTCTCAAAAATTCTATTTTTTTCCCTATATATACCTAAATATTCATTCACCATTTCTCACAAAAGTTTCACCATTTCAATTCTCATATTTTCTTTCCTCTTTCAAAAATCTATCCTTCAATTTTTTCAATAATTTTCAAATGGCATCGTATGCAATGAAAAGTAGGGCTTGGACCTGAAAAAAAAAGATGAAGCTCTTTGCAAGGCTTATAGATGGGTGTCGGAAGATAGTGTAGGGGGAATTGTCAAACAAATGACGGTGTTTGGACTCGTGTGTCCAAAAAATACTTAGAGTTCTATTAAGGCACAACTCCAGTGAATATTTGAAACCACGAGAATTTTTCTTCAAGATGGAAGAAACATCTTCAACCAAGTTTGAACAAATGGCATCAAGCATTGTTAGCAGCTGCAAGTAGACATGAAAACGGCGTTAATTACTACGACAAAGTAAGTGTTTTCATAATTTATTTTAAATATTTAATTATATTACATTTAATTTCATAAATTAATTTCCTTTAATTTTTTTCTAGGTACGCCAAGCAGAGGAATTGTATATGGAGAGCAGTTTGAAACCTTTTCAATTTCACAATTGTTGGGAAATTTGTAAAAGGTGGGTGTTATTTGAAGATCCACCACATAGAGCTCATACGCTGCTGTTCGGAATTGCATCCTCAGCTGCAGATATGGATGAAGATGGATCTCCAACCATTCAACAAATAAGGGTAGAAAATTCGTCTTCGGGTGAAGGTTTCATACCTAGGGCTATAGGACGAAACAAGGCACGAAGGTTGAAGGAAAATGGCAAGGCAAATGATGATTACGCCGCTCAACATGAAATGGCGGCCTCATTGCAATTAACAGCAGAGCAAAATGCCCTTGAGGCAAAAGAAAGGAAAAGTAGGCATGAAGAACGGGTCACACAAATACAAGAAGAGATGGATGATAAGAATATGGAAATGAACACTTCGAATTACACTCCAATGAGTAATGCCTATTTTGATAGGAAAAAAAAACAAAAATTATGACCTGGCGGCAGTTGTTTACCTCTGACTGTACTCCTACAATGGCGGATGATGTTGATTATGGATATTAAATTTAAGTTGTTATAGTTTTTAAATTCAAGTTAATGTTGTTTTTAAATTTAATTTGTAGTTTTTAAATTTAATTTGTAGTTTTTAAATTTAATTCGTTGTTTTTAAATTTAAGTTGTAATTTTTAAATATAAGTTGTAGTTTTTAAATTTAAGTTGTTGTTGGATTTGAATTTAAGTTGTTGTAGTTTTTAAATTTAAATAATAAATTATGTTTGGCCCTTGGCCCTCGGTTGAAGACGGTTTTTTGTGACAGGGCTAAAACAAGCCCTATGACCCTCAGTTGGAAACGGAGGCAAATATGGTCATGTACTGTTCATTAAAATATTAATATCTTGGAGGGCCAGATGGCTAAAACGAGCCATCTGGCCAGCCCTCGGTTGGAGATGGCCTAAGGTGGGCATCAACCCAATCGAACCGATTATACTGCACTGAAAAGTGTGGAAGTTCGGCTAAGACACACAATGAGCTACCTAATTTAGTATCGAATTATCATTTTACGAGATTCGAACCTAAGATCTTTCACTTACAAGTAAAGAGGAATATCACCATACCGTATTACTGAGTGACGGTTTAGTTTAGTTTTGGCTAAAGAAAAGTCAACAAACAAAATTAAATCGTAATGAATTAGTTTGGTTATAGTTTTTTAGCATTTGTAAACTAACCTAACTCGAATCGGACCAGTTGCTTTGGTATTGATATTTATATGATTTTATTTTGGAAATTTTTATTTGAACTCATATAATATAACCTCTCTTTACACTTATCTTACTCTTTACACCCATATTATTTTTAATTAAATTATTAATATCTCTTTAAACCCAAATTCATTACTTAAACTGTCCTCACAAACCCAATTCAGTTTATCTTTTACACCCATTTAAAAAAATAAAAATCCAAAATCAAAGCATTCTCTCCTCTAACGTTATCTCCTTCCAACAATTTCTTTTAATGGAGTCTCCATTACCCTCTACATTGTTGCTCTCGATAAATCCTATGTTGCTTTGTGTAACCATGTCAAACAAGTCATCCTCTTTAAACTACCCTCTTTCATTTATTTATTTTGGCTTATCCAGCACACTCGCTGGTGTGTATATATCAGCATATGTTTGCACCTAGGTCACAGTTCGAAGGAAGATAGAAGAAAAGTTAGTTGAGAGCAACTCCATTTGGTGAGAAATTTTTTTGTTCATTTGTACCGGGTGCTGTCAATTTTTTTGTAAGAGACAGAAGCATGAACATAAACATAAAAACTCTATTGCTGATGAATTTTTTAATAACATGATTTGTATTGAGTGTCATTTTTTGTTAGGTTATATTATTGGGTGTGGGTTTAAAAATAAATTTTATTTTACTGTTAATTTTATCTAGTACTTGATGGTGATTATGCAATAGGGTAATACATACATTTCACATTTAAAGTTTAAATTGGATGTAGAGAAAAGTTATATGAGTTTAAATGAAATTTTC
This sequence comes from Malus sylvestris, assembly GCF_916048215.2. NCBI lineage: Eukaryota > Viridiplantae > Streptophyta > Magnoliopsida > Rosales > Rosaceae > Malus > Malus sylvestris. The sequence goes on along the minus strand of NC_062266.1, from coordinate 12,217,395 downwards.
CTTTTATTTTATTCATGTAGTTTCCTTTATGGTTACCAACTAGGTTAAGATGTTGAATTTGAAGGTTTAGCGAACATTGAAGTTATTAATCTATGAGTTGTGACTATATCAATTATTAAGTTTGATGACATGTTGGATTTTAGGATGATATGATGTACTAGAAAATGAAATCATGTAGCAAATTATGGATGGGCACAAAAAAATGTAGCAAATTATGGAAATTTGTTAGGAATTAGCTTGTTCCTCAATGGATGAGAAGGAGTGACACACCCCGATCCTAGAATCAAGGCGTGCTGGCCGTCACGTGAGCGTGACGTAACCAAAAGTGCAATGCGGAAGCAAAAGATAAAGGAAATACGAATAAATAAAAACCAACTACTAGCAATAATATCCAACTAACATGCTAGAGTGGGTTTAAGTGTGAAACACATATATTCAGAGCGTAAGTACTAGGTGCAGTCAAGTAGGACTATAACTAAAATTACAACACCCGCAGGTGAGTCCTACATTTAAGGAGTCTATCAGAACGCCGTGGGAATCCTCGTGGGCCACCAACGTTGCTAACTAGAACCTGGAGGAGTGCAAAACAAAATTGAGTGGGTTAGTAAAACAAAACTTTTCGAAAACATTTCATTTAATAACATTTCTAACCCCTCGCTGTAAAACTTGTATACTTTCCCAGAAAATAACATAACATGCATATAAACCTTCATATATCTCAAATCACAAATCTTTATCAAAAACCAGAAAGTATGCCATGGTATAAGTGTCAATAACAAATTAAGGATGCATCAATATAACAGGTGAAATAATGAATCAACTGGAGACCTTGCAACTAGTCTTGTACGGTTAATTCTATAGCTCAATATCCAACCAACCGGAGTCACCATAGTGACTTGTACGGCGTTACTTTGCACATAAATCGAAACTACCTGAAGTAGTCCGTACGATAAGAAAGGTGTAAGAATACGCTCTAGTGCTTCTCTCATCAACAACTGTATAATAATCTAAAATCACCTACAAGTCGGAACCACCTCTAATGGTCTGTACGACATGTCGGAACCCTCTAATGGTCTGTACGACATGCACCTACTTGGATCCAAGGTGAGCGTGTGGTGCGGGTGAATAATATAAGCATTAACACCAGGGGTGCAGGTTATGAGCTCTCAACACAATTCGCATCATCAATAATTCACCTGAATAACATAAAATTCACCTGATACTCACCTGTGCGTCCACAACACCATTTCATATATATATATGCATCCATGACGAACTCAGATATTTCATAATATGCATGCATGGCATTTTAAAACATACTTTCATTTAAATTCAATTTTGGGGAAAAATCAATAGTATATAGGTAAATACAGAAAATAACTACCCACTCACTGGTAAGTCGAAGGGCCGTAACCCCCGTGACGCCCTTGAATACGCTCGTCCTCGGGATAGGTATCACCTATATACGAAACAACTATAAAAACGTTATTTTAAAGCATACAATCAACAATACGTAATAACTTCTCATACGATGCTCAAATTGTGTATATGAATATACTACAGTGACCTACTCGACGTCACAGACGTCGAGGTATTTTTAGAAAAAAATTTCAATGCTGCACGCGCCTCCACGCACCGGGAGGGGCACGGACCCACGCGCCCCCACGCGCGTCATCTTCTTCCTCTAGTCGCCGGACTGGTTTTGCCGGCG